>NW_026927297.1:0-30388 GCF_032062105.1 Saccostrea cuccullata | reverse complement strand
TTTCTATTCTTTAAGAGAGTTCTGGTTTCTTTTTCATGGTATTTAATTTTTAGGAGTCAGGTATAAAACAAATTTAAAATTAAAAGAAGGTGGAAAGACCTCTTATTGTTCTGTGAACAATAAGTCTCCTAGTTATAATTATTTTTCTTTTTCCTGGGAAAATTTTGTAATCGAGTGATCTTGTAAACTACACATCCGACTAAGGTAAAATGTTTTAGGATCAGTAGACATGTTATGTAGATTTGCTGAACAAAGGTCATTTTGCGCGCACGTGCTTGCAAGAGCGCGCACGTGCAACACGTGAAATGACCATTTTAATTAATTTTGGCGTAACTTTTTACATTTTTGATGAAATGCTTTAAAACTTATGATATATGGATATATTATGACATTGTCAAAATAGCAAGATCTTACGCGCATGCACGTGCGCTTCGCTCTGATGTCTGAAACTAAAGTCTCTATATCTTTCTTGTTTTTCAACGAAATCCTATGAAATTTTGAACATAGCCATGCATTAAGATATCCAACAACATGATATATAGCAATTATCAGGAAAACACGTGCATGCACGTGCGCTGCAATCTGATTGGCTTAAATTTTGAATAGCTATAACTCCCTTGGTTTTCAACCAAACAGGATGGGATTTGGAACATAGATAGATATAATAAACTTCTACAAGAAGATATGGTCACCATGCAATGCAAGCAAGTGCGTGTACGTGCGCTGTAATCTGATTGGCTGAAACTTTATACAGCTATAACTCCCTTGGTTTTCAACCAAACGGGGTGAGATTTAGAACATAGATTGATTTAATGGACTTCTACAAGAACATATGGTCACCATGCTCATGTATGCACGTGAAATAAGGTAAATCAAATATACAATTGAATGAGCGTATTTTTTAATACTTTTGGATTCAATTCTTTAATATTTAGTACATAAAAAATATATAGATTGTGTAGACAACATGATATGGTCATTACGCACATTACTTTTACTTGCATAATCTTTATCTAAGTACAGTAGTTTATTTCATTGAACACACATTTCATCAGATAAATCTAAAAGAATTCTACGGGGGAGGGGGTGTTTTCTGTTAAGATATATCTATAAAAATATAAAATAAGCAATTATAACACGAATGATTTATAAACGTAGAATTAAAGAACCTTCCGTCGTTAACAGCATCCCCCCTTTTTCTGTGCTATATTTACATTCAAGTAAAATCATGTCAATAAAAACAAATACACTGTACTGAACACTTCAATATTCAAAGCAACCTTACACCTTTGTCACGTTTCGGGGTGCATATAAACTCGCACAAACTTTGAATGTATTAATGCAACGAAGTAGATGAATATTGAGTTTGAATTTCATTTACAGCTTACCAGTAATGTGATATTTATTATTAAGAATCCTTATGAAGTATAATACTTGTGCTTTTATTATTCAACAACTGTTTTGAAGTGATTATACACATGTCTATTAAGCGATTTGTACACTCCATATGCATATACTTTAAACAATAATCTGATCGATAAGTAAATCGATATATTCATTGCAGAATTTAGAGCAAAATTATGAAATATATACAAGTCAGACATGTAGTATCAGGAGGAGGGGTGGCCCCTTCTTTTCAGAAATAAATCTTAAATTCCCCCCCCCCCCCCCCCGCCCCGCCGGGAAAAACAACTTTCTTACGCCTTTAGCTGGTACATGTACGATATGAATAAACACACATTGAAATTGGTGTTTTATTTTTCAAATTTCAAATAAAAGTTTGACTCCCACTCCTACATAATCGATTTTTTCAGGTTTGGAAGAGTTTACTCTTTTTCCTTTGCTTTACCAGACTTTTGTTCAGGTCTATTGTTTATTTATTCTAAGCTACATATGTACCCCTTTACAAAGGAAAGGAAGTGTATTAAATTTCTGTGTGTATTTACCGTAATTTATTATTCGATCGCTTGTATTTTTTGAATTTTCATATGAAAAAAAATTAATAAAGTGGTTAATATATTTGATAGATGCATTTATATTTTTAAAAATTAAAAAAAAGTGATTAGGGGATTTTCAGACCAAAAATACTTTAAGAACAATAAAAAAAACCCCTCACCCACGCCAAATTCAGAAGAGGAAGAATAGTGCAAAATAAAATTCAAGCTTATTGAATATTATTCTAACCCGTACATTGTTTATTGTTTTTTATCTCACGCTACTACAGCTGGCCATGTCTTCCTTTATATAGTAACTAATTTAAATGTCTCCGCCCATGTGTATGTAATAGAGAAACCGTGCTCTGTTCGAAAGAAAATGTTTTGGAATTTTTATGTGCGGTAGGTGTTGAAAATTGGCTTTTATTTCTTGATGCTCAAAATCATCAATAACGATTGTACAAAATTTTGATAAGAAACACTATGTTGTACACCATTAAAATAAAAATTATACCATATCCTCAAGTATAATCTGTAAAAGAAGGGCGAAAAAAGGGACCACGCTACCATACTTAAGTGGAAAACTCCTTTGGGATTCTCAGCACTTTTTTCGTCCATTAGTGCATATGTTGATACTTATTGATGAGAGATCTTCAATTGCATCAACATTTTTGACCTTTGACTTTCCTTTGACCCTTTGACCTCACTTTTCCTAAATTAGTGTCAAACTTCATATGATAATACATATTGATGCAAGCAATTCAACTGCATCAATATTTTTTTTACGTTGACCTTGATTTGACCTTAACCTCACTTTTATCAAATTGGTTTAAGTCAGTTTTGAATAAATTATTCACAATGTTTTTTTTTTTTCAGTTGCATAAACGTTTTTGACCCCTGTCATTTCCTTTGACCTTAAACTCACTTTAAAGAAATAAGTGTCATACTTCATATGCTGGTACACGCTAATGTAAGCAATTTAACTGCTGACTATTCAAGATATTCTGATCAAATTTCATACAGGTATAAAATTTTTCATGTTGCATTTTTTATATACCTTTGGCGGGGCATTCATGTCCTATGGATATATTTCTAGTTTTTAAATGATTGATGACCATTTATTCATTTAATTGTAGAGAGAACTTCATGTTGGCCAGAGAAAACTTTTAATGAAAAACTGGAACAGCTCAAAGAAAGCGAGGACTATGAGTTTCGAATCCAAAAACTAATAAGTTTTATGAATATTGAAACTTATAATCTTTACTCAAATCAACGTGATCACGTGGAAAACAATGACTTTAAGGACATCGTTAAGAGAGTAGATTACCTTGACTGTTCAGGTCTTCAGATTACTGATGCTGAAAAGCAGAGTAAAAGTTTTGAGCCGTTCTCTCAATCCAGTGTTGAGGATTTTCTTGAATGGATGACAGACTTTAACAAAGTCTTCAGAAAGACACAGTCTCCAAAATGTCGTCTCATTTTATCTCTCCTTTTCTCTGAATATACAAAAAAAGCAATGCTAGAATTTAAACCAAAAGACCTTTCATTAATTATTTATCCATGCCTGGAATTCGCTATTGAAAATCAAAACCACATATTGATTTTAGAGATTGTGAGGTCGTACCTAATTGATTTTGATTTTCATTTGAGTAAACTGTTTAAAGACAAGAAAAGAATTTCTTCTTTTATGGACACTTTTTTGACCACAGCGAAATACAGAATTTTAAGAGAATGTCCAAGACTTCGACAAAATGCAATCAGACTATCGTTCTGTAGTGAATGTAGTAAGGAAAGTAGGCTTGTGATCATGATGTCATACAAAGGTAGCATAGAAACGAAAGACAGAATTCTGGAAAATCTCATGGGGGTGAATCTGGTATTGTATAACTATACTCAACCATCTGATGAAGGATATACTGTCTTCAACTCCTCTTCTGCTTCTTTCTCATCAAGTAACGTGCCTGTTATACCAGAAAATGACGCAAGAAAACTTTTCAAGAAGCATTCCAACCTTACTCTGATATCGGCATCTCCATATAAATCATCAGGATATTTCAAAGGAAAACATGTCATTGTCGAAAAACACTGCATAAGCCTTTTGTGTTTGCATAAAGGCTACATTCCTTTTGGAGAACGACAGTTTCCTAAACAAATTAATGGCTTTGACGTAGATGTTCAGGAGGGATATTGTTCTTTAGGAAGTGATAGATCTATAGATTTTGGAGGACATATTCGTCGTGCCAAGAGAATAAATACTCCTGGACATGGAAGCATCGGGGGTTTTGTTGATTGGCCAGGCGATCCAAGGAATCCTAATGGAAATACAGTTTGTCTAATAACCTGCGCTCATGTCGTGTTTTCTACAGAAGAACTGAAAATGTCTCGGGAGGAACTCAAAGATAAACTGAATAAAAGCAGTGATTTTGAGGTTGAGGTTTTTGATAAAAACCAGCATAAATTTCAAGTGTGTGGACATATTGTTGATAAAGATTTCATAGGAAGGCGCTCATTCATCCACAATTCCGTTGACGCAGCTTTGATCAAACTTGACCCAACTTTAAAGGAGTTTGGGTTCCCAGTTACTCAACCAAACCAGTTATACTCAGCAGGTATGTTACCCATGTTAACCCCACTTTGTCTATTCTATCATTGTATTCTATCATTGATTGAACTTAGGGGAATATTATCTCAACTTTATTGTTAGTTTCCATTTTTAAACCATAATACTTTAATTTAATTTGTAACACGTCATTTGATTGATTAAAAGGTTTTATCCATTTTGTATAACATAACTTGCCTACGTCACAATGAGTTACATCAAAAATGTATTACTCCGCTTGCCGTTGACTTTTAAAATAAGCAAAATCTAAAGCCTTTTTCCGAAGGAAAAATGGAAAAAGTGTCTTATTGTTTACATTGAAATTAAATTATAAGGAATGAAGCTTCTTTCAACTTATATATTATACGTAATAACAAAACTTGGGGCATGCAGCTTACGCTTTTTTATAAACCGCTTCTCTGTTTATAAAGCGTTAACTACCCCAAGTTATGTTATATCATATAACATAAGTTGAAATAAGCTTCATTTTTTAATAGTGATGGGAAATCGGAAAAAAATCATAATCGATTATAGATAATAATCGGCTGGGCATAATCGATTAATAATCGATTATATTCGAAATTTTAAACATTAATAAAATTAATATAGAAAAGTTAAGACTTATTCAGATTTCTGTTAGACTTTTACAAAAAAAAATTTACTTACATAAAATATTCAAAAATGTTAATTGAAATTTCTTTTTTAAAAAGTGGAAAATAGTATTTTGTTTACCTTAAACAATATACATATAGGACTATTGAAAAAAGAATGGGAATTCATTTTTTTCACAAAGTCCAAGCAATGGGTATTTTACTGATATTAGTGCCATTTTCATTCAACACATGTACGTATTTATTTCTTAAAATTAGTTTTAAATAGTTAAAATTGTAAGTTGTAAAAGTAATTATCCAGAAGTAAGACTTGTATTTATGATTATAATTACATTTAAAGATTGACTAGACTAATTAGGGCCCCGCAAGGATTTGCGGGTGCCCTATAGTAACCACTCTGTCCGTCCATCCTTCTGTCTGTCTGTCCGTCTGTCTTGAAAACTTCTGTCCACAAATTTTCTGTTTTTTTCTAATAACTTTTTTATGGTTGCCCAATCAAGTTTAAATTTGGTATGGTAGTTCAATAGGCAGAAATACATATTTTGATGCTAAGTTTGATTCTCTATGTCTTCTAGTTTGGAGCTGGGGTGGTGGGGTAGATTCCTTAACTATGCATAAGTATGAATGGGCAACTTTTTTATGGTTGCCGGGCTTGCCCAATTAAGATCAAATTAGGTACGGTAGTTCAGTAGGCAAAAATACATATTTTGATGCTAAGTTTGGTTCTCTATGTCCCTTGGTTTGGAGCTGGGGTGGTGGGGTAGATTCCTTAACTTTATATAAGAATGCATTGGCAAAGAGAGATAACTGCTGAAGATGTTCCCATTCAGTAAACTGAATGCTGCTATGAGTCCCATGGGATTAATTAGCTTTCCTCCTGAAGAAAATCCAGAGCATTATCTTTATCTGTCACATTGAGATTAATAACTACCTCTGTCTGCAAATGAAGTTTGTTTTGAAGTTAAAACAATTTGGAATGCTATGAACACTCTGAAATGTGGATTTAAATATAAATTTTTATTATTTATTTTTGTTTGATAGTTATGATTTCATTGAATTCTAAAAAAAAAAATAGATTAAAGAAGATTTTTTGATTTACCAGGGTACTTTTTTTTCCCTTTTTCCTTTTTTTTTTAAATATATCAATTCAAGAATGTTTTTTTAATTTTTAATGTAGTTGTATAAAAACCCCATTCTGTCATTAATACTGAAAAAGTTCTTATTGTAAATTTAGAAGAAAATGATGAGAGAGGTACAATTAATCCCTTGGGATTAATTATCTAGCCTGCTGCAAAAAATTTAGTAGGCTTCTCTTTATCTGTCACTTTAAGATTAATGAAAACCTTTGTCTGCAACTGCAGTTTGTTTGAAGTTAAGGTCAAGCCTTCAGGATATTTGCATTCATTGAAGGCTGGCATTTTATATAACACAAGATTCATAATTGTTTAAATATACATTCAATGTTAAGTTGTTCTTTACTGCCTATTGTAAATACAAGAATATTATTTTCAGGTTTTTGAATATTCAGGAATTATGTTGAAATTTTAAGAATACAGTTGCTGTTGCTTTTTCTTTGTACATTTTTTAACCATCCTGTAAGCTGCACCTTTTTAATTCTACCCCATGGCGGGGCCCTTGCTGACTGGTCAGTTTTCTAGTTATGTTTTCCTTTACTTGCAATATTACCGTTTCCTGGTATTAGTCTAACCCCATATTTAATCATGGCGGTAAAAGTATCAACAAGACACGGGATCCTACCATTCATCACTACTTTTATGCTCTTTGCACTTGGATTTGGTAATAAAATTAAAGTATGACAGTTTTATTTTTTGTTAGCGATGTCGGCGACATTTATTTTATAATCGATTAGTAGCATAGAAGAGCTTGTAACGGTCGACAATCGATTGTCGCCGACAATCGTTCCATCACTATTTTTAAATTAGGAATATTAATATCATCTTATTGTCAGAAATGAATATAGAATAAGATATTGCTTTGGTCAATCAAAATGGCATATTTTTCACAATAAAACATTGTCTTAAATTTAATTCTAGGTTTTGACCCAAATAAACCACCTGTTTTTAAAGGAGATATTGTTAATGTACAAGATCCTGACCCTCATCTGAAAATTAGCAGCAAAATTCCAGATAAATTAGACAGTGTGATAAAATACGGAAGTAAAACAGGTTTCACCATTGGAAGTCTCTACTTTAATGGAGTACACGTTCGCTTTCTGGACGAAATTGGAGAATTGCCAGACAAAACACCGGCTTATATGTTCAATCAAATTGAAATCCAAAGTCTTCCCCATGGGACATTTTTTGAAGCTGGTGATTCTGGAGCGTTTGTGTTTTGTATCAACCGAGACAAGACACTAAGCTGCCTAGGGATGGCTATAGGTTCGAGCACAAAGGGATCCTGTCTAGTGACACCAATGGTTAGAATCCTTGATTCTTTTGAACTCCCTCATAGATTAAAGCCGTGCTCTCCTTTTGTTTCTGGTGTGTCAGAAAATCATACAAGTTCACAGTCAGGAGATCAGAGTCGTATTCCAACAACAGCTAATTTGGAAGCGTTACTGTTGAATTTTCAAACAAACATACAAACGTCAATAGCAGATGTGCAAACGGCACTTGAAAGAAAATTTGAAAATTTGAGAACAGAAGTTCGAGAAGTTCGAGAATCGACCGAAAAAATACAAACAGAAGTAGAGAATCTGAAAACAAAAGTTGAAGATTTAGAGCCACCAAGACAAATTTAAACAGAAGTTGAAAACTCGAAAACACAAGTAAAATAAACAAGAAGGATACTTTTAAAACAGTGGTCTGCAAGCTCATCTGCCATCAGGAGAAATTAACAAGGGTGTCATAATTTAAATGTATGTTGTTTTGCTTTGCGGTATATATACCGTATATCAGGTTTTTTTTCCGTGTCATGTTTTTTTCCGCGAATCAGAACCCAAGTCAGTATATTAAATTTACGCCAATAAAATTTTCACTATTTCAAAGTCCCAGTGATTATATTATTCACAATTGTTTAAGCCTATAAAGGATTGGGATGTAAAATGTAAAGTCATTAAGCTCGAGTTACTTCACACGGATGAGAAATAGATTGATCGACCTTCACCTCGTCAATTTCGGAAAACCCGCTCAGCTGATAACTCACCTGTGTTGCATACTAACTTTAAAATTCACATATATTATTTTCTTTAATCTAAGCAATCATAGGTTCGACAACTAAAGGGTGTTGTTTTGTGACACCAATAGTTAGAATTGTAAATTCTTTTGGCCTTCCTCGTCGATTAAAGCCTTGTCCTGTCTTCGTTTCTAGGTATACCCCCAGAGTGCCAGATAACCCTTTCAGTTCTCAAGTACCACAGCAAAGTGATGCTTTATCAGAAGTGAACTTATAAGCAATATATTATTGAATTTGAATGCGTCAATAATGAATATACAAACGCGAGTATGGAGTCATCCATTACAGATGTTCAGAATCAGCAAGCGTGTGTTCAAAATTCTTTAACTACCGTCCAGGAAGAAGTCAGCGCTTTGAAAAATGAAGTTAAAAAAATTACTGTAAACGTATTACATTTGGCTGTGTATTCTATTTAGCGCCTTTCGCGGAAAGCAGCCTCCGCTAAATCAAGTACTTCGCTAAATGCTTTGTGTATAAAGGTTTCTGCAATGCACATTCAAAAAGCACTAAATCAAATCTACGCCAACTTGTTGAAAATTCAATTTTCGCCAAATATCGTACACGCCAAATATAATACATTTACAGTATGAATAAATAACGTTTTGAGGAAAGTCAGCAATATTTCTGTTAGACTTGTGTTCTTGATATCATGAGTAATGTTTGCCAAAGAATTTTAGAAAAAAAAAATTAGATGGAAAATCTGATAAGAAATTATAAAGTATGTAAGATTCGCGTAGAAAACTAAAAAAAATCCCAATATTCCATTTTTTTAAATCAATTTTTATATACTTTCTATTCATACATGTAGTCAGTAAAGATATGTATATTAATCAAGGTTTGAAGAAATTTCCCGATGTTTTGAATTCTGGCTTTTGCTGGAAATCTGTATTTACAATAAAGAATAAACATTCTTTAAGACTCATCTTTTCAAAAACCACTGTGCTTAAAAGATCAAACCACTAGGTAAGAAAGCTGACGATTTAGTATTTTCAATTTTTTTTTTCTAGTGACCAATGGGTCAGAAAAAGGAAAGGTATGAAAATAACGAACGGTATTCAATAGCAAAGTCCGTAAAGCAATACAAAATAGGAGCAGAGGAAAAACGGATCTCTGAAACATCCATCCGCGTAATATATGAATCATGTCAAACACGGTTGGATTATTTTCTGGTTTTTTCTATTTTGCCTTCTACTTGGTTTTGCTTTTTAGTAAGAAGAACGGTCATTCGCTGAATATCCACATTATTCAAGATGCTTTCAACATTGACTGATTCTGGAGAATTTTTTAAAATCAAAAATGGAAAAATCATGTCCCATCGGCAACAATTTGTATCCAATGTTTAACAAAGGTAATTTTCAGTACCTCCGAGAAGAAAAAAATTGATCATTCTGATGAAGCATATAGTCTCTGAAATTATTTAGGTGTTTTACAAAAAAAATGATGATAAATAATCTCACCCATTATATACTTAATTATATCTTTACTATAAGACATTGTTTTTAATCTGAATCTTTAACATACTTTAAAATCTATTGCAATATTATAAAGCAAAGCATATCGATTTTTTTTACCTTGTATGTAATTTAAAGTTTTGTTTGATTAAAAAAACATTTTAAAATGATTCCAATGTATAACTCTGTAAATGCAAATAAAGATCAAGGACTGCTGTTTCTCCTTCCATTCAAATATAAAAATAAAGCTAAATGGGTCACATTCCGGTAGAGAGTGGGTCTCATTTGTATTTCAGACACGTAAGAAAATGCGGTTCTCTAGCTCATCCTTTCTTCATGTTATTTTTTTTTTTGATTTATCGATATTATTATTCAACTGTAAAGGAGTCTCGCAAGTAAAAAAAAAATATTGTATCAGTTTCCTGTTTTGCTTGAAATGTTTAGTTTATCTTATTAAAAATTGTATTAATCATTGTCTATGAACCATTGTATTGTATATTAATTTAATGTATGTTGAATAAAATGGGATCATTCGAATTTTTTATTTTTTTTTTAGAAAGAAAGCATTAATTTTAAATAAATAAAAAAAGTATATTAGAAAACTACTAATGTTCACAGGCTTCACAAACAACCCTCATATTTTTACTTCGATATATATATATAGGATCTCCCATGGTTTGTGGATTGATATGACTTTTATCCAACGAATTGTGTGTTTTATCCCCGAGCCTTGGCGAGGAAAATGAAAATTCACACAGAGTTGGCTAAAAATCATATCAAACCACAAATCATGAGTGATTCTATTTGTCACATATTTTCGTTCACTATAAGGCCAGGTAAAATTAATCTTTAGATTCTCATCCTAATTTGCTAAAAAATTTGGGCGGGTGGGCGGATTTTATTTTTTTATTTTTTAGAATTGTTAATTTATATATAGGCCTAAGTAACAACAAAACAATTGATGCCCCGTACACATTTTTTTCATTACCTTAATGCAAATATGAATAGATTTAATTCTTTTCATATTCTTTTAAATATTTAAAGAAAATTTTTGCTTTAAAAATTGAATATATATATATTTATTGTTAATTAACAAATTATCAAGTACACATTATACGGCACACCCTGAACAAAATGAGGTGGGGATACCAATAAATTGTGTATGCGTGATTTCTTATTTTGCAAAATCTATATAAATGTTCTAATAATTATTCTACTGAAAAATCTAGGCCTTCTCTTAAGTCTGTCTACGATGTTGTAGATTTTTTTTTATTTCAAAGCAAAGTCACACAGCTGGAGATCGTTATATATAACTTGACAAGGTGTCATTTTCTTCATCTATTTTTACTTAATCTCTCTACATACTTGCTCCTGCCAGTGATGGTATCTATAACTGTTATAGATACAATAACTATGTGTTTATTCTATTTTTCTTCTCTGCCTTCTGTATACTGACAATTAAATTATCTTTTCCCTAATCATTTAAACTGCTTTTATTGCCGATTTTTCTCCATTCTTCACATGGCGTTTTTGCTATAAATAGCGACACGCGACTTTTAATACAGACGGGAGATAACTCTTAAACTTTGACCCAAATTCTTACTGTATAAAAATACATGAAAATACACAAAAATCAAAATAAAAAAGTCGGGGCGGGACATTTTGAGAGGGGCGGGCGGGGATGAGAATCTAAAGATTAATTTTATATGGCCTAAACATGATAAATGTGTCTTTTGTTTTTATTTCTAATTCAAAGTTCCCTTTCGATTAACTTGGACCAAATAACGTAATAAATACTACTACGCTGTATGAAATAGCTCGTGCAAAAATGAAATAAAAATGTATTTCAGCATTTATTTTTTTTTTTAATTCATGAATGAAAATTTGTTAGAATATATCAAAGTGAATTTTGACATTCTCTCCACCATTCACATGTATTTGTTTATTTACATTACGTAACGCGGCGTAGGAATACAAAGTGTTGATACGAAAACGATATCACATGAGCTATTTCACCGGGATACAGGTGAACATATGTAATAAAAAAGTTTTAATGGTTTCAATAAACATATGTCAAGAACTATAATCTTTAATTGCTATAAATAAACAGAATGCACAAGTTGCTTATCTTTCTAACAAATGGGTACAGTCCACTAATTGTTTTCCCATAGGCAACAATGTTAACGTCTCTTCTCATAGCGATGTCCCTAATTTTCGTTCAGAAATGAGTGACCCCTCAAATCAAAGCACATCAACTTGTCTTTCCATGGTTAAAATCTCGAGGTGGCATGTCAGATTTCTTTCCCGGCAAAATGCTTCTGTCTGCGGGAAAAATGAAAGTGAAAGAAGGGGAATTTCAGAGTTCTGACTGGCATTATAACACACAAAATAATTCGGCTGATCTTCTTGATAAATTACATTTGCCAAGCTTTTTCGGTAGGAAAGATACTCCTTATCAACAGGTGTGAGGCTCAGTTTTTTTAATTCAAGTCTGCAAATTAAGGAGCTTGTAATTTTTTCTGCACTACTTTCTTCTCCTACCGATTTTAAAAATAAATAATTTAATTTTGATTTTATTCTAGTCTCTCATTGGTTGATTTCCAAAAAGGAACACAAGAATAAAACGTAATAACCTGGTTTGGTATGGGGACACACCCCCTTGACAACCAGCTGATTCATCTGTATCCATGCAATCCCACATTTCCAGTCCTTGGAATTACATGGAAAATTCTAAATTCCATAAATGTACTTTTAACTTCAAACAGTAGCTCGCTCTTACCTCGTGTAAACAAACTGGCTGCTAGATCTGTGTATCAATTATCACGTCCCCTTGTTTCAAATCACTTCCGTTACTAGGGATGTATTATTGAGCGGCAAATTTGAACTCATAAAAAGCAGCACAATTTTACATCCACAGTTGTTTGATTATTTAAAAATTAAATTATAAGGAATGACTCTAATTCTTGACCAAATTATTCGATTATAACCTGGTTTGGGTCAGTTTACGTTTTTTTATAATCCGCTTCACGGATTATAAAGCGTAAACTGACCCAAACCAGGTTATAATCGAATAATTTGGCGGATTATAAAGCGTAAACTGACCCAAACCAGGTTATAATCGAATAATTTGGCCAAGAATTAGAGTCATTCCTTAATTAGTGGGATGTACCCAAATCAAACAACGGCATTCAGACAAAAACATGAAATAAATATGAAACACAGATTAAAATTAAAATTCTATTAAAAGAGCTAGAAAGTCAGTCTTGTTAAAATTAATATAAGTTCAGTAATTTTGTAGAAATAAGAATTTTCAAAACATAGCAAACGAAACGTATGATATAAGGTCTGTAAGTCTCGTCACGTGACAGGCGAGATTTTGCGTGAAAGTTGACTTCCGGGTACATTCGCTATAATGGCTCTTTCTATCTTGTATTGGGTCAAGTATGTTGAGGGGCACACGAAGTTAACTAGGAAGAGTGAGGCAGCGGTGGAAAGTGGGAGGGTCCTACGATTCGTAGTTGACGAGCTGAGAGTTATTAATGCGTGCGTTCAAGCCTCAATGAGAGATACCTGGATACATCGTACAAAGTACAGGTACTAACTTCAGCATTCAGTTAAGAGCTTGACTTTCAATAAAACATAATATTTTTATTAACTGAAAAAACATTTACAAAGAAGGGTTTAGTATCTTGGGTTTTGAAATGTATATTGGAGCTGTTGCACGTTCGTTATGAAAGGGGGGGGGGCAACATTAATACTGTTAATAATGTATACTTATTATGAAGTCTGCTGTTGTACAATATACAACCAAATTAATATATAACAAAGGTTGAATATATGTTACAGGTATAGGCCTATACATCATGTACATTCTAAGGTGTTATATTAATAACACATTATTAAAAATTGTATCCATACTCCATAGATATTTTTGGATGCTGAAGACGGAATGGTGAAGGATGCAACGTGTCAGTGCCCAATGGGGCAGTACAAATGCCACCATGTTGCTGCTGCACTACTCTTTGGGTATGTAGAATAATTTTTAAGAAAATCATCTGAGGTCTTTTGCACTGAAGGATTTGAAATGTGAAAGCTTAAAAAATTTGTCCATATTTCATTGATTTATCATTGTAATTTGTACCCAGATGATTTTAGGAGATAAAACCACAGACACTTGTTTCTATAATAATTTTTTTTTATCATATAGTATTATAATAACACAAGGTATCTAGCACTGATTTACACAGACTAACCTCTCCCATAGAGTCACATCTTTTATCTCCATAAACAATGTTAAAGCTCTGCTTGCCGAGTGGAAAAGTCGAAGTCAACCATGAATTGATGTATGTTGATGCTGGGCAGAGGTTTTGATTCGCTAAAAATCTGTTTCTAAAATTACATCGGAGTAATCATAATTTCGAAGTAATTTTCTGGAATATGAGATGTAAACAAATTTTATTAATTAACTGCATTATTTAGACACTTGAATTGAATTTTTATACCCACTAATTTTTTTTTATTTCTCTCTCTGTCCAGGATTAGCATATATCATTTCATAGTTCGACTTTTCCACTCCATTCTATTTTCTGCCATTGATCGATATGGTAAATATAATTATTAATTGGAATAGGTTTGATAGTAAAAGTCTGAAGTGTCAGTGTAATTGATAAAAAAGCTGTCAATGAATTTCTGATTTAATGAAATAGTTTTTTTTTCTGGATAGATGGAGTTGCTTAGCCTTGCTGGGAATCAGGGTTCAATGAAAGAAAAATGTACAGACAGTACAATGTGCATATGAACTAAACTTTTTGATTTTTTATAATTCGAGTAAGCATAACGGTTTGCAAAATAAGAAGTAGCTTTTGAAGACATTTCATATTTCAATTACAGCTATAAAAGAGCAAGTAAAACTGACATAAAATGTTCTTGGCTGAAACATCCAAAGTCGGCACCACCAAAATCCACTGTTACGATAGCTGAGCTGTATCCCCTAAAGCAGCAGGATTACAAGTATGTGTTAATAAGCAATGTCCTTAAGGATTCTTTAATATAAACATCAGGGTTTGTGAAACTCGAAAAATCCTGTCAGTCATTTTTGACCTGCAGCTTACACAGGTAGCATTATATTAGTTGGACTCCATTTGACTATGTATAGGTGCACCGCAATTAGATCAGTGGATGTTAAATTATATATAGTAAGTTTGTCAAAAAATATTATGAAACATGCTTAAATGTTAGGGTCTGCCAGTCTTAAATTTTCATTTATTTATTTTTTGGAAAATGCAAGTTCAATTTGCACTATAAGTTGTTAGATCATATTATGTAAATCAAAACTTATAAAAACAAAAAAGGTTTTAATTCAAATCAAAAAAGTTTAAAAAACGACCCCCCCCCCCCTGTAATATTAATTGTACTTACTATATTTTTGAAATGAAATATCCCCCTCTCCTTATCCACATGAACTACAGGTATAAAATTCCCATAAAGAGGGATATGGAGTAAATTCAGATCAAGAAACATATAACCATCTTATACAGAAGTCATGCATGACATCTACAATATTTTGTTGGTATAAACAAAACAGAACTGACAAGTTTTGCAAACTCTGAAATATCACATAGAATCGGTATATTAATCTAATAGGAAAATGTTTTTTGAAATACTCAAATTATGTAGAGCACTGACAAGAAAGGTAACGGACAATGACAGATCATTTTTGTATCATCAGCTGGGACAGTTGGGGCGCTTCACAGGTTACTGTTCTTTGGAGTTTATTTTTCAGTTTTGTGGAGTTCATTTTTCAGTTCAGCCTTGTTTACATGTTGATGTTGAAGTTGTGCTTGATTTCTTTGTCTTCATTGTTATACTGAATACTATTGATCTGGATGTACTATTTATTAAGGATATAACTAGGTTTTATAGTCTTTTACCTTACATTACCTTTACAAGTATTGTATATCAAATAAGAGATTACAAAAATCTTGAACACACAAACTATATATAGATTCAGGTACTATGCTATACTGATTTAGCAAAATATGTTGTAGCTTTACACTGGATTCTCTCAGAGGAGCCCAAGACACCTGGCAGTCCAGTACCACTGATTGAAGATTTGCTTATGAGCGAGGCGTACATCAGTGCCGATGATCCTAAAACATGGCTTCGAAAACACCTTATTATCTCTCCAGAAAAGATTATGGAGGCTGCATTTATGACAGATGGCTAGCGTGAAAACTCTCTGTGGGCTGCTATCAGAAAATATAGATTTACAGCTTCAAATTTTGGCCTAATTATTGGAGCAGCAAGATGAAACAGGTATCTTTAAATTCTATGTTTATACAAATTTTCCAGATGGCTAAAATATTTCTTATATTCCATTTTACTAAAAATTCAAATTCAGAGTTGTGCTATTACAAAGCAAGTTTTAGCAACTGTACATAAATCGATGTAAATCAAAAAGTATATTAGAAAACTACTAATGTTCGCAGGCTTCACAAACAACCCTCATATTTTTACTTTGATATATATATAGGATCTCCCATGGTTTGTGGATTGATATGACTTTTATCCAACGAATTGTGTGTTTTATCCCCGAGCCTTGGCGAGGAAAATGAAAATTCACACAGAGTTGGCTAAAAATCATATCAAACCACAAATCATGAGTGATTCTATTTGTCACATATTTTCGTTCACTATTTTTAAAACATGATAAATGTGTCTTTTGTTTTTATTTCTAATTCAAAGTTCCCTTTCGATTAACTTGGACCAAATAACGTAATAAATAATACTACGCTATATGAAATAGCTCGTGCAAAAATGAAATAAAAATGTATTTCAGCATTTTTTTTTTTAATTCATGAATGAAAATTTGTTAGAATATATCAAAGTGAATTTTGACATTCTCTCCACCATTCACATGTATTTGTTTATTTACATTACGTAACGTGGCGTAGGAATACAAAGTGTTGATACGAAAACGATATCATATGAGCTATTTCACCGGGATACAGGTGAACATATGTAATAAAAAAGTTTTAATGGTTTCCATAAACATATGTCAAGAACTATAATCTTTAATTGCTATAAATGAACAAAATGCACAAGTTGCTAATCTTTCTAACAAATGGGTACAGTCCACTAATTGTTTTTCCATAGGCAACAATGTTAACGTCTCTTCTCAAAGCGATGTCCCTAATTTTCGTTCAGAAATGAGTGACCCCTCAAATCAAAGCACATCAACTTGTCTTTCCATGGTTAAAATCTCGAGGTGGCATGTCAGATTCCTTTTCCGGCAAAATGCTTCTGTCTGCGGGAACTTTTAAAAATGAAAGTGAAAGGAGGGGAATTTCAGAGTTCTGACTGGCGTTATAATACACAAAATAATTCGGCTGATCTTCTTGATAAATTACATTTGCCAAGCTTTTTCGGTAGGAAAGATACTCCTTATCAACAGGCGTGAGGCTCAGTTTTTTTTATGCAAGTCTGCAAATTCAGGAACTTGTGATTTTTTTCTGCACTACTTTCTTCTCCTACCAATTTTAAAAATAATAAGTGGGATGTACCCAAATCAAACAACGGCATTCAGACAAAAACATGAAATAAATATGAAACACAGATTAGAAATTAAAATTCTGTTAAAAGAGCTAGAAAGTCAGTCTTGTTAAAATTAATATAAGTTCAGTAATTTTGTAGAAATAAGAATTTTCAAAACATAGCAAACGAAACGTATGATATTGATCCCCCCCCCCAATATTTTAATGCAAATGAACATTCTCAGATAACAGGTTGTTATTGGACCTTTGCTGGGCCAACAATGCTCCTTATGTTGGGCCACCATATGCATTCAATATGCATTGGGCCATCGGTAATTTGTATGGGACTTTTAAAATCTTAAATGTAAAATGATTTTTCTTTCTTTTGGCTGCTTCAGATTTTAAATAAATTTGATATTATTTTAACAATCACATCACGCATTAAAACTTGCTAAAGGGGTGTGAATGTCAAGTACGTCGATAAAAAAGTGCATCAACGAGTTATCTAATGATTTCCATGCAGTACAGTTAAGGCAACATTTTCTGTAAAAAGTCACCGAAAATGATACACTTAATGTTTAATTGTTTTATTTTTCGTTAAGACATTCTAGTTTAAATAGCTTTACGTTATCTTGAAGAGTATGTTCATCGCTATTCACATCGATATTATTTGTCATCATGTGACCCTTTTAAGTGACGTGGGCTCCGATTTTAAGTCAACAAATGAAATGTCAAATTAAGCCAAAAAGTTCAAGGGCAAGGGAAACAAAAAAAAAAAAATAAAATAGCTCCACAGTTTTAAATTGTCCCCATGTATCTATACATTTGCAAAAACAATGCTCATTCAGTAAGTTTACCGATTAATTAAGTTATTCAGCTAATGAACAGACAGTAGTATATGAAAAATTGGGTATTTTCCTAATTTCATAGATATTTATAAATTACCTAAAGGATTACAAAGAAATGCATATGAGCATCACTTTTTGAATACAATACAGTAAAAAGAATAATTGCGTGGACCATTAGCAGTAAATATACATAGGCAATTTAGCCACATATGATCCACATATGCATTGCCTTTCATATGAATATTATATGTGGATCATATGACAATCATATGTATATACAATCATATGACAATCATATGTGGCCAATCATATGAGAATCATATGATCATACATATGTGAATCATATGAAGTTATATACATATGAATCTCATATGAAAGATCCTGCATATGAGAATCATATGAATATTCTGACAATAATCAAATGAGAATCATATGAAACTGAACATATGAGAATCATATGAAACAATGTTCACTAATTTGTCCTTGTTATACTCAGGTAAAATTGATACGAATGTTTTGACTGTGATCATATGAGAATCATATGAAACGGCGATCATATGGGAATCATATGAAACAGTGTTCACTTATCTGTCCTTGTTATAGTGAAGTAAAATTGCAATTTCAATTATATATATCAAAAGATAAATTTAAATGTACATTAGTTCAAAAGAATGTGTTAGTAATTAATCAATAAATTGTATATAAAGTTCTACTCTGTATAACCCAACCCCCCCCCCCCCCCCCTTTCCTTCTAGAAAAAAACTTTCACAATTTTTTTTTGTTATAATGCATTTCCCAGACAAAATAGATAAAGAATAAATTAATTTGCTTTTCATTTTAAATCTTTTGGGTTTGGCTCAGTAAAATTAGAATAATTCCGTATTTTTCTCCGGGCCGGTTTTGTCTTTTATCGGATGAAAATATACGTCATTTTTGACGTCACTGCTGCAGCAGGCGTGTTGGGTGTTTGGAAAAGGCAAGTGATCTCCTAACAATAATATTTTAAAGACTTTTGATTCATATTGTTTAAATATAATTTCATTATTGTTACAGGTGCGTATGAACTCTCTATATACTCTGTAAAAGAGTACAAATATTGCTATTCTATCTGAACTTGGCAGATTACCCATGTTTTGTTCAATCATCATTAGTTTACTATCTTATTGGCATAGATTAGAAAATAAGTCAGAATCATCTTTACTATATTGTGCATATAAAGAGTGCAAAATTCTTAGTCAGTCTGACATCAATAACTGGTTTGGCACTGTCAAATTTTTATGTAACAAACTAGACCTTAATTTACCGATATGTAAACAGTTAAATATGACCACATTTAAAGGACTACTGAAAAAACTTATCAAAAAGCATTTTTACAAATATTGGCTTAAAATACACGATGAGGGTCAAATACATGGTAAACTTGATAAATATTTTTTGTTGAAGAATACTTTTGCCATTGAGAAATATTTATTATCTTTAAAGTCTTTTGAACAGAGGAAAATACTGTGTAGATTCAGAATAAGTGCACATGAATTGAGAATTGAACGTGGTAGATATGAATATACAAAAGGTATTAATGGGAAAAAGATCCCTCTAGAAAGAAGTCAACGGACATGTACTCTTTGTAATTCAAATT
This sequence comes from Saccostrea cuccullata, assembly GCF_032062105.1. Lineage (NCBI taxonomy): Eukaryota > Metazoa > Mollusca > Bivalvia > Ostreida > Ostreidae > Saccostrea > Saccostrea cuccullata. The sequence goes on along the minus strand of NW_026927297.1, from coordinate 10,582 downwards.
GTATTGAAGATGAAATCCATTTCCTTACAAATTGTTCTTTATATAATGAAGAAAGGAAAGTTTTGTTTAACTTTTTAAGTGACAATTATAAAAATTTCAACACTCTGTCCAACAATCAAAAATTTTTATGGATTATGGCAAATGAAGATCACAATATATTATTTAAACTATGTGACTTTTTATCAAAATCTTTTATTAAGAGAAAAAATCTCATTAAAAAATGATAAAAGTAAAAATGTTAGGATATACATAATTATTCAATTCATGTGCACTACAGTCTTTACTACTAATGTACTTTGCATTTTTGTTTTTTCTCTATCTATCTTATAAACATTATAAGTTCAAAAATGCATGTACATTAATTAATTGCCATTAGGCCTAAATACTGATGCCCCATACCACAATATGATACATATGTATATATACATTGAAGAGTCATATGTCTATTTTATGTACATGTTTGTATAGGTTCATGTATGTCTAAATGTTTTGTTTTGTTTTTCCTTTTTCTGTCAACTATATATTAGGCCTTTCTCTTGTAAGTTTGTATTCTTTATGCTCATTTGGGCACTGAATTAGTAATAAAACATATCTTATCTTATCTTATCTTACTCTTATCACTTGCATCATGCATGTAATAAATCAATGCATTTCGTAAATCTAACGTTCGTGATCTGTAAGTAAGTTTGGATAAAATTTGTTTCTGAATGAATGTAAACATTACATGTTAGGCTAAAGGTATTACTACTTTTAAAAACTTGAATTTGTTTTCGTTTTGTTACGTACTGATATGAAAGTGAAAGTAGAAACCTGTCAGTTGGCGTTATCCTTATGTATGTTGAGATCGTTATCAAGTCCGGATTCCTTCTTAAACGTAATGACAAATGTTTGTTTTTATGGCCTTTAAATGCATTCGGCAACTTCATTTCAGTGTCACAGTGCTGTTTTTTTTTTCAGTCCAAAGAGCCCGAAGCTGATAAGACTGGCGATTGATCCTGAAGCTGATTTGACAGACGATTGCATCATCACAACATTGAAGGTAAAAATAAATACTTGAAATAAAAAATCAAAGTATCTGTAATGTCTCTTTATGACAAAACATTTCTTGATAATTTCTTTTTGTTCTTTTATAATTCTACATTGTTTGCATGACTTCATCAAAAATGAATTCAACTCAACTGAATACTCTAGAAATTTTTTTCTACATTATTAAGGTCTTCCATTTCAGACGGAAGACCTTATAGTGATTCTACTGTTTTTTAAGGTCTTCCGTTTCAGACGGAAGACCTTATAGTGATTCTACTGTTTCTTTTTATTATTTTTTTTTCCCCTTTTGAGATTTCTTTTTTTTTTGACGAATTCTCAGAGAAGACTTGACAGATTCTCATGAAATTTTCAGGGATGATAGATAATTAAAATATCTTTCAAATGCAGTTTTCAGTTTTTCAAAAATTCACTTCCGGTCGTCAGTTATGTCCGATTTCCGCTTTTTTCAAAAAAGTTTTGTCCGAGTCATATCTCAGAAACAGTAAGAGATTAAGACACCAAACATATATGAGTGATAGATCTTGATAAGTAGGCAAAACCAATTGCGTTAAGATTGTCCGCCGTTACTTCCTGTCTTCACAGGAAGTGATAAAAGAAATCGAAAATTTCAACTTTTCTTTCATGAAACTTTTTTTTCATCACATTATAGCATCTTATTTGTAGTTTCAAAATATATCAGTCCCACCGGAAACAAAAACGACAACTTCCGGCTATAAGAGAAAAACTGCATATTTCCAGTATTTTTCTCTCCCATAAATATTTTTTATATGTAAAATATTTGAAATGATTTTTGGATATCTTATTTAGACTTCAGATGTTTACAGTAACGTCAAATATCTTTGTAAAATTCACTTCCGGTCGCGTGATTTTATGTCCTCAAAATGAGAAGTTATCATAGCTACATCTCGTAAACGGTAAAAGATTAAGACACAAAACTTATTGGAGTGATAGATCTTTATGAGTAGGCAAAATCAGTTGTAATAAGATCGTCAGCCGTCACTTCCGGTGGTCACAGGAAGTGATCTAAAAAATCGAAATTTTCAACTTTTCTTTCATGAAACTGTTTTGGCATCAGATCACAGCATCTTATTCGTAGTTTTGAAATATTTCAGTACCACCGGAAACTAAAATATGACAACTTCCGGTTAAAAGAGAAAAACTAATTAATTTGAGTATTTTTCTTTCCCATAAATATTTTTTTATTCATAAAGTATTTGTAATGATTTTTGGATATTTTATATAGACTCCTTATGTTTACAGTAAATTCAAATATTTTTGTAATATTCACTTCCGGTAGCGTGATTTTCTGTCCTCAAAATGAGAAGTTATCATAGCTAGATCTCGTAAATGGTAAAAGATTAAGACACCAAACTTATAGCAGTGATAGATAGTGATGAGTAGGCAAATTCATTTGGGATAACATTATCCGCCGTCACTTCCGGTTCTCACAGGAAGTGAACAAATACATCAAAAATTTCATTTTTTCCATGGAATCGTTCTTTATAATTCATTATAACATCTTATTTCTAAATTTGAAATACTGTATAAGTACTTTTTTCCGCGTGGTATTAATTAACGCTATGTACGCGGTCATAAATTTTCCGCAGAACTTTGTCCAAGCGTACTTAATGTAAATGCAAGACATATAGTGACAGTGTAAGAAATACGCGTTCTTTTCTACCCGCGGATAAATTGAGATTCCGCGGTAATATGACCCCGTGGATAAAAGTAAGTCTACAGTATGTCAGTACCACTGGAACCAAAAACAAAAACGACTACTTCCGGTTATGAGAGAAAAACTGCATAAATTTTGTATCATACTATCCCATAAATATTTTTTTTTTTTACAAAAAGAGCATTTGGAATGTTATTAGGGCATGTTATTCAGACTGAAACCTCAAACATCTCTTCAAAAATTTACTTCCGGTCACGTGATTTCTTGTCCTCAAAATGAGATGATAACATCTCTTAAGCTGTAACAGATCAAAACACTAAACTTATATGAGTAATAAACCATAAAGATTGGGCAGCATATATAAGGTTAAATGCGTCCGCCGTCACTTCCAGTCATCACAAAAAGTGATAAAAAAAAGAAAATGATTTTTGTAAATATTGTTAAGACTATAATTATCTAAAGTAAAGTAAAGAATCTTGGTTACACCTCCGGCCGTTTGTTTTCCTGAAATCATGTAAAATATTGCCTTTTTTACCAAAGATAAAAGCACATTCATGCAGATATAAGAGGAGAACGGAAGACCTTCTTTGTTGCTGTAGCAACAAGAGATTCTAGTTCTTTTTATTATTTTTTTTTCCCTTTTCTTTTTTTGACGATTTCTCTGAGATGACTTGATGGATTCTCATGAAATTTTCAGGGATGATAGAAAGTTAAAATATCTTTCAAATGCAGTTTTCAGTTTTTCAAAATTCACTTCTGGTCGTCAGTTATGTCCGATTTCCGCTTTTTTAAAAAAAGTTTTGTCCGAGTCATATCTCAGAAACAGTAAAAGATGAAGACACCAAACTTATATGACTTATAGATCTTGATAAGTAGGCAAAACCAATTGGGTTAACATTGTGCGCCGTCACTTCCGGTCGTCACAGGAAGTGATCAAAGAAATCGAAAATTTCAACTTTTTATTTTTTGAAACTTTTTTACATCACATTATAGCATCTTGTTTGTAGTTTCGAAATATATTAGTCTCACCGGAAACAAAAACGACAACTTCCGGTTATTAGAGAAAAACTGCATGTTTTCAGTATTTTTCTCTCCCATAAATATTTTTTATGCGTAATGAATTTGAAATGGTTTTTGAATATGTTATTCAGACTGCAAATGTCTACAGTAACGTCAAATATCTTTGTAAAATTTACTTTCGGTCGCGTGATTTTCGGTCCTCAAAATGAGAAGTTATCATAGCTAGATCTCGTAATCGGTAAATGATAAAGACACCAAACCTATCTAGAGTGATAGATCTTGATAAGTAAGGAAAATTTGTTGTGATAAGATTGTCCGTCGTCACTTCCGTTCGTCACAGGAAGTGATCCAAAAAATCGAAATTTTCAACTTTTCTTTCACGAAACTGTTTTTGCCTCACATTAGAGCATCTTATTTGTTGTTTTCAATTATTTCAGTACCACTGGAAACAAAAAGAGACAACTTCCGGTTAAAAGAGGGAAACTACATAATTTGAGTGTTTTTCTTTCCAATAAATATCATTTATTTATGACGTATTTGAAATGATTTGTGGATATGCTATTCAGACTGCAACTGTCTACATTATCGTCAAGAAATTTTTTGCAAAACTCACTTCCGGTTGCGTGATTTCCTGTCCTCAAAATGAGAAGTTATCATAGCTAGATCTCGTAAACGTTGAAAGATTAAGACACCAACTTAATAAAGTGGTTAATCTTGATGAGTTGGCAAAAACAATAAAGATAAGATTGTCTGTCGTCACTTCCGGTCGTCACAGGAAGTGATCAAAGAAATCATGAATTTTAACTTTTCTTTTAGGAATACTTCTTGGCATCACACTATTGCATCTTAATTGTTGTTCCGATATATGTCCGTCCCAAAAGAAACAAAAACAGCAACTTCCAGTTATGAGAGAAAAACTTTATTAATTGAGTATCATACTATCCCATAAATATATTTTATAGAATGTGTACTACGAAACTACTTCCTTCAACCTTAAAATGATAAGTTTACAAAAAACCTTTTTTGTTGTCGAACTCAACGGCTCAGTGGTTAGCGTGTCAGACTTTCATTCTGGTTTTGGGATCGAGCCTAGATCGAGGATTCTTCTTTTTTTTGCATTTTGTCCTTTATTTTTTTTTAAATAGAAAAATATCCTTCTTACAGATAAATAAAGAAGTCTGAAGAACGGAAGACCTTATTTGTTGCTGTAGCAACAATAGTATCTAGTTATGATTATAGTTTTAATCCAGTGCACTTAAAATATGCAAAGTATGAGTAGATTTTGCTGGCTGTAAAGGCTATGAAACTATATAGTATACAATAACTTTGTGGGAAGAGAGGGGATAAACTGGATTTTTGAATTTCAACTAAAAAATTATTATAGTGACATCCAACTTTAAAGGTATAAATACATGTGCATGTGTGTTGAAAGAACATCAGCTAGCTAATCCATTGAATTTTTACATCTATGTACATGTGTATTCATTTACTGACAATTATTCCTCCCCCAACACTAGTGAATGGTGCGCGTGCTTATAGTTTCGGGTTAAATGTTAGATATATTTAAGACTATAGAGAACCTACAAACTTGTTCTCTCTCTTTTTAATAGTTTAAGTTTTAATTAAATGTATTCTTAGAAAATATCTACTGTGTGAGACTGTGAGTATTTGTCTTACAGGTTCAATATACAGTCAGCCTCTCATAAGATAAAGAACAAATCCCAAGATCCAAGGCTTGCTTCAAAGTTAAGGTAACTACACACTGTTAAATAAACTTTGTTATAGTCTTCCAAAAAGTTTGGGATATCTTGGAATCACAATGTCTGTTTTTCTGCCTGTCTACTTGTCTGTTGTATTTTTTGTCCAGAAATAATAAATATGTATCTGTATCAGAATCTTCTTAATTTTTTGACAATCTGAATTAATATGTACTGTTTGAACATTCCAAATTTGATTGTCAGAATAACAAAAAATTGCTTTTTATGATTTTATTATGAAGCATATCTTTCAATAGTGTAATTGTTTTGCAAATTACATCATAGGATTCCTCAAAACACCTAGTATTACATATATAACATTAGTTTTATCTTGTATCATATCTGTGTCAGTGAATTGGGCATACATTTGTTTGCTGATTATACCTAAGTAACTTTTATAACTCATAGAATTTAAGAATTATATTATTTTTACTTTTGAAATTTTTGTAGAGACCATTCTGTGCCACAAAGAAATTGTTCAGGAAGAGGAGAAGTGGTGGATATTCATTTTTGGTACGGGTCCGTGTAACACTTAACAATTCAAATTTCTGAAACGATTTAGAGTTTTAGAATGTTAATATACTAGTTCAAATATCTAACTTTCAAAAGCTCAAACTGATTTGGTTTAATGAAATTTAACATTTTAGTTCAAAAATCTAAATTTCCAAATTTCCAAATAGGTTTTAGAATTTTGATATTTTAGATTTTTACCTTATATTTTCAAAATTCAAATTACCCAAAAAGATTTATGGAATTTAAACTTTTGAGTTTTTAGTCTACCGTTTGTTCAGAAAAATTACACTTAACAATCTAAAGTTCGGTAACATTTTTCGTCTTTCGATTATTTGAAATTAGCTTCAAGCTTCTAAAATCCAACTTTGAAACGTTTAAGATTTTTAGAAATTTGGAATTTTGGTTCAAATGTTCAAATTTCTAATAATTAACACTTTGAGTTTTTAGAATTTTACTTTAAATATCCAAAATTTAGACCAGGTATAGAATTTCATATTTTGGATATTTGAAGTAAACTTCTAAAAACTCAAAATGTATAAACGTGTTTTGGTTATTTAAAAGTTGAGTCTTTAAATCAAAATTCTAAATTTCTAAAAATCTAAAGCGTTTGAAAGTTGGAAGTTTGAAGTCAATTCTAAATAATCAAAAGACGAAAATGTAATCGAATTTTAGATTCTTAAGCGTAAACTTTCTGAACAAACGGTAGATTAAAAACTCAAAAGTATAAAATACAAAATGTGTTTTGGAAATTTGAATTTTGAATATTTAAGGAAAAAATCTTAAAACTCAAAATGTTAAACCTGTTTGGAAAATTGAAATTTTAGATTTTTGAACTAAAATATTAAAATTCAATATACCAAATCAATTTGAGTTTTTGAAAGTTAGATATTTGAGCTAGTATATTAACATTCTAAAACTCTAAATCGGTTTAGAAATTTGAATTGTTAAGTGTTACACGGACCGGTACGGTACAGTTCAAAGAGATTTTCAAAATGGTCATGGAAGATCAAAGGGAGGACAACTGAAAAAACTGAAAGATACAGAAGGAAAAAGAACAAACACAGGAAGAAACAAGACCTTTCAGTTAAAACTGAAAGGCGGATTTCAGTAACTTTTCAGTGGCCATTCAGCCACTGAATGGCACATACATTTCAGTGACCTTTCAGTTGCCTTTCAGTCACATTTCAGATACCTTTCAGTCACCATTCAGCGGACACATTTCAATCAACTTTCAGTGGCCTTTCCATCAACTTTCAGTGACCTTTCCATCAACTTTCAGTGACCTTTCCGTCGTCTTTCAGTGACCTTTCCGTCGACTTTCAGTGATCTTTTTGTCGTCTTCTAGTGACCATTCCGTCGACTTTCAGTGATCTTTCTGTCGTCTTTCAGTGACCTTTCCGCCACCTTTCAGTGATATTTAAATAGCAATTTAGTAATTTTTTCACTAGCGTATTATTTTATAATCAGATATTTTTCCTTAACAAGGAAGCCATTTTAAATAAATTATTTTAAATAAAGATTTATTATTCAATCTTACTTGTGTTTTTTTTTTACTTATCGTGATCAAATTCGGGTACCTTAAAATATGTCTTGGTAATTATTATTGATAATTACAAGAATTAATAAATCGTTTATACATGCCTCTTGTAAAAAAAATATATAGGAGATTTTAGCTTTCTAATGATATTGCTGTAATAAAATCACTCTACTAAGTTTTAGATAGAGAATTTACAATGATCTTAAATCTTTGACACAGGAACAGGTGCCCGTCTCTAATAATTGCATCATCCTTATAGGAGATGTGTAATTAATTTGTCTATCCCCAAAATAAAAAATGTGAGACTTATTCAAAATGATTTTTAATTGAATATTTCTAGTTACATTAAGAAAATAAATCCTTCAAGTGATAAAAAATGATGATCCGATAACCGATTCAAAATTTAAATAAATGCATAACATTCTATAGTGCTTATACGTGTATTTTTTCATGGAAATAAATAGTCCTGATTAATGATACAGAACTAATATTATCTAAACCATTTCTGGAAGATTGCAAGTATTACTGATCAATTTCGTTTCTTAATTATGTCATTTTCAAAACTGCAGGATACTTAGTTTCTCAAAGACATTATTTTAAATTAATTTTTAATTACAAGAATAAACAAATCATTTATGTATGCCTCTTGTAAAAAAAATATATATATAGAAGTATTTAGCTTTCTAAATGATATTGCTTTAATAAATTCATTCTATTAAGTTTCTAGCTAGAGAATATTCAAATCTTTGACAAAGTAACAGGTGCCCTTCTCTGATAATTGTCATTATCCCGATAGGTGATGTGTAATTAATTGGTCTGTCCCAAAAATCCGCGCAACTAACATAGAATATACAAAAGATATACAAGATATATATACACATCGCAGCTCCTCGATACAACAGGTGAACTGATTGTTCCATCGATTTCAATAGATTAATCAGATTTTGTCAACAAGAAGCCGTAGCGTAATTGATATGGTCGCGGACACCTACGCAGGAGACCCGGGTGTGATTCTGGGCATGGAAGCATTTTTTTCTTGCATTAATTTTTTCTTATTTTTTTTTATTCGGAATTAGATACATTTAATGCTATTATACCAAGAAAAAGTGAAATAAAATTTTTAGGTTAAAAAATACGCCGATTATTCAATAAAATGATTCAACTGAATGATCACGGAAAGGTCACTGAAATGTATGTGCCATTCAGTCGACTGAATGGTAACTAAATGATCACGGAAAGGTTACGGGAAAGGGTCTTTTCAGTGACCTTTCAGTGACCATTCAGTGGTCATTCAGCCACCATTCAGTCGACTGAATGGTGGATTTTCATCCTGTGGAAGTTGATGTTTTAACCTGTCACCAGATTAGAGAAAACATTGAACGTATATTACACAACCTCTCCAACACGTTCCAGAAAAACTCGCATTTCCAGGTTGCATTCAAATGTAAATCTACTGGTTTTTGTGACAGCAGAGAAAGCGCTGTCATAAGTGAATCTAAGTTTATCAAAGACACTTTTCAGTGTCCATCCTGTCCGGCAAACAAAAAGCACCGAATCATCTCAGAAGATATAAAAAAGTACTGGGAACAGGTAATTCTTCTGAAATGCAAAATAGTACATTAATACATAATTTTTTATTGAATGATTATATGACATTGAGATCCTTTTAAATCATGTAGCAACATTCAAATTTCATTTATTCATAAAGTGCTGCATCCACCTATATCCACTTTAGGATCTTAATATATTTCCGAGAAAAAGGTTATATTTTACATTTAATTTAAAATATGACTTGTTTCATTTGTTATTTTAAACGTTTCTTCTAAAATTAGTTAATAATATTTATTTGATTAGGTTGTATCTTGTTTCAGACAAAACCAAATAATCCTAGCAGTTCGAGGGCTTCTGGACAAGACCTTGGAGGCCGATCTAGATTTGCCAAACTTGGAATGGCAACAAACGATGTATTAAATCAGGCATACAGAGACATAATAGAGATGGAGGTCCCTCATTCCATTGTTTATATTAAAGTGAAAGCATCACCAAATTTTCACAGAAGATTGCGCCCTGAACAAGAACAACTCTTGATAGATGCTGCACATTTGGGATATAAGAATTTTGATATTTAATTAACATACACATTGATCAAAAAATGTGGAGACGAGCCTGCAGCAGGAGAGGAAACAGTCGGTGATGATGTCGAGAGAATAAGGTCAATCCGAAATAGTTTGACTGCACACGTGAGCTCAGCCTCCACCCCTCAGACAGAATTTAAAGACACCTGGTCAATGATGTCAGATATCTGCAAGAGATTGGAAATCTTCACGAGAAAGAAGTACTTTGATAAGCTTGAAGATATTCAAAAACTACACATAAAGGAGAAAGATGAAGATACTTTTAAAAAAATGAAAGAAATGTGGGAGAAAATCAAATGAAATATGCAAAAATTCGAAACAACATTCAAACCTTACATAGATGCTACAAATTAGAATAACCAACCTTAGAATCTGGGGCGAAATATTGGAATCATAACGTAAAAACTTAACGGGTTACGGTGAAGCCAGTACGTGTGGATGTCCTAGAAACAACGTATGAAAGCAAAGATGCTACAAAATAGGAGTATTACTTGTAAATCGTATGACTTCGTGAAAGTGTATATCATTAAAGTACCGGTAGTCAAAATTCGTTATCGAATATCAGTGATATTTTTTGTAGGATCTGATGCGTAAACCTGTGACTCATCATCATATTGTTATCTGGGACAGCTGATTAAAACAAATTTATCTTTTTTACAATGAAAAAATAATGAATGGATTATAATTATCTTGTACGATATTAAGGGGAAAATTTACTTTTGAACGAGTAAGCATAGATATGAATTAGTATTTTGCAGAATACTCTTAAATATTGCATTGTACTTGAGTAAGCATTTCTCCATAGCAAAAGCACTAAAACGAATACACAACCAAATGTATATACATTTACAGTACTTTAATTTCATGAATTGAGATCAAAATTCAAAGAGGGAGGCAC
>NW_026927296.1:0-29913 GCF_032062105.1 Saccostrea cuccullata | reverse complement strand
TGAGAGTGCATTTCATATGGTAAACATAGGTTTCAACCACTATTGAAAAACTACCAGTATTATAAGAAAAGTTTCACAACGTCAGTAACTTTTGAAATAATTATTTCAATATATATTGGATTCATTGTTCAAACCACTATTAAAATCAATAATTTTATCCACATTGAAATCATTATTTTAAAAGTGAACATTATTTCAATGGTGGTTGCAACCTATGTTTGTTATTGAAATGCATTCTCACCAACAATTGAAATATTTATTTCAATAGTGGTCGTATTTCAATGGTGGTTATTACCTATGTTTGTTATTGAAATGCACTCTCAACCACTATTGATATAATTATTTCAACAGTGGTCATATTTTAATAGTGGTTATTACCTATGTTTGTTATTGAAATGCACTCTCAACCACTATTGATATAATCATTTCAATAGTGGTTGTATTTCAATAGTGGTTACTAACTATGTTTGTTATTGAAATGCACTCTCAACCACTATTGATATAATTATTTCAATAGTGGTCGTATTTCAATAGTGGTTACTAACTATGTTTGCTATTGAAATGCACTCTCAACCACTATTGATATAATTATTTCAATAGTGGTCGTTATTTCAATAGTGGTTGCAACAGTGCATGTTTGTTGGTGAGTGAATGCTGACTCATATGATTTTTTTTAATATCGGGATCGATGTGCTTTTTGCGAGGGGGTGTCCCGTTTTGCGCGCGGTGCCATTCTGCATGGGATTCTCTCTCTGTATATATTTCCTTTAATCCTTAAGTGTCCGAGTGCTTTATATATTTTATAATTCGAATTAGATTATTTTATATAAAAAAAATAATTTGTATGGATTTCAACAAATATTATTTTCCTATTGATTATGTTACACGCATAAACTATTAGTATTCCTAGATTCTGTCTAGAAACTCCTTTTACAAAATAACTATATCTGCTCTAAAATAGTATAAAAATAATAATATACGAAATTCCTTAGGAATAGTTATATACTAGTCGCTTGGAAGAAAAAAATGAATACTTTCTCAAGTTTTGAATTCTCAAAACGTTTGAGGTTATTAAAATAACATAATTTTTTAAAATGTAATGACTTCGCCTGCGTCTAATTGATTTTTCAGAAATTCTTTTAATTAAATTATTAATTTTTAAAATTTCTGAAAAATGAATTAGACGCAGGCGTCTTTACGTTTTCAGTGAGTAGCGTCAAAGTTGTTTTTGGAACGCCTCACTAAAATGCTCATAAAATACTGAAAAAGTGAGATATTTTCAAAATTTATATGTATATTTGCATTCAGAAAGAGACCGGCTATCAAAATTCACCAAAAAGTCATTTAATGAAAATTTCACCTTAAGGGCCCTTTCATTATACCTAATGCTGGGAATATTTAAAATAAAACAGCACAGATTATGACCTATATGTAGCACAACATGACGTCATAATAAGACTTTACTTACATGAATGTGAAAGGCGATGAAACATTGGAAATGGAAAAATTATTGTCATATTTATACAACAGTCAGCATAATAATAACATTAGTGTTGTGTTTTGCGTGCACTATGCTAAAGTCAGGGTTTTATATAGGGTGCAGTTGCATAATGCTTCCTGTCAGTTTGTCTCTATATATTTACATTTGCAATGTTTTTCTTTATATAACACTACTGAAAGCAATGCATATCTACAATGTATAACTGTATAAATACAGGTACGGGTCAGTAGGTCATAGATGTGCGTATGGATAAACGTTCGACGTAATTTATCTGTCATAAAGGATCGACACGCGTTCAGTGGATTACATACATGCCATTGGGTTTGAAAAATAAAGCAGTTCATACGTTAAAAGTCACAATCAGGCAAATATAAAGTATGAATAATTCACAAATGTAAATATAAATAATAGGGTATCATTTTTAATCATCTATCGGGCTATAATTGGACATTTGCGGAACAGCGTACAGTGGACAACAGACTTAAGTCTTCGGACTTTAAATAAGGGGGAGCATCTCAAAGTGTAGAATTTATAAATCACTTTTTCGTTTGAATTAATAATGTAATGTCATTTGATACTATGGCTATCAATAAACATTTCAATTCTGTGACATTTATAAATAGGAAATGAGGAACACTTTGATTACTTTAGCGTTTCAGTCAGTCTCTTTGAAATCGGAACTCACATCGAAAATGTATTTTCTTTTTCTCTCTTGTTTACTTCTTTATCTAATTATTCTTAGTCTTTTGAATTATATTATATTGATATTTGACTTTCAAGATTTTTCAGTTTTAAGAACTGTTTTCTATATGCCTGCTTGACTTCCCCCTCCTCCCGAAAAAGGGAAAAGGATATGTCCTAATGTATATCGAATTTGAAAAAAAATAAAGAGTGATGTACATTTGACTTTGCTGGAAACTTGATGCAGATTCCTGTTCTACTCAGCTTTCTCAGATTTATACCAATTCCAATTACCTGGTTCAATCCATTTAAGTAAGCAAGGCTTATAAAAAGACTTAGTATCAGAACTCAAACTCTTATTTGGTTTAACAAAATTAGGGTATAATACGTTAAATAAAAAGCCAGTTGATCTCACCCTCCCAAAAGCACACACTGTTTCGTACAGTACTTGTATAGGCAGTGAAACTATCATGTGCAGATGTATCTTAAGATGGAAATTAACCCCTCCCCCCCCTTTCCTCATATTTATTCCCCTCCCTCGAGTTAAATTAGAATATTCTCCTTTTTCTGGTTGTCAACATTTTTGCAGGTAAGTTGTAACACCCCCCTCCCAAAGAAAACACGAATTTTCAAAATCAATGTGTCTCTTCAGTACATATTTTATATATCAAATAACTGGAAACATTAAGCTTTTAGAACTTTTAACATTTCTTTTATTCAATATTCAACAAAAAAACCATTTTTCTTTTATCTTTGAGAGACAGCTTTTATTTATTGTCATTAAACTTGATTTCTAAATTGTCCAATTGATTTAATATAGGCTAATTTAGTACAAGTTTTTTTTATATTGTTAAATATTAAATGAAAGTTTTGACAAAATTCATGCTTTCTATTCATTTTCCAACGAAAAATTGCTAAGCAAATGGGAATTGAAAAGTAAAATGAAAGTTATATATGACCCGAATCTGTGCATGCAAGTCGTAAAACATCCCTTTTTTATGAAGGTTTATTTACGGTGTATCACATTGATCGGAAGTTGTACCTTCAGTTTGCAAATTAGAAACAAATTCAAAGTGAAACTGAAATTTTCGCCTCTGTACAATTCTTTTTCTGAGATTGTAGTTGTTTGTAGTTCATATTTGATACTTTTCAATTTAATAATGCATACCAAAATATGTTATTTCGAGACAGTTCGATGTTCACAAATAAATTATTTGCAAACTTTCTAATTAATTTTATAATTTATCAAAGGCCTAAACATTTTCAGATGATATGTTATAAATTTATAAATATTTTTTTTAATTTTTTAAACCGCTCCCTTACAAAAGTCCGCTTTTAAATGTCTGAAGTCCGAATTCCGCGGTTCGCTGAACGCTATTCCGCAAATGTCCATTACGGGTTGGTACGAGAGTAAATTCATCAAAGTAGAGCTTTTTAAAAAAGCTTACCGTCTTTAGCAAAAACCTTAAACAGTAAACTGATCTACATCTTTCAGGTCGTATAAATCTTTTGATTTTCTTGATTTCGTATTTCTACATTAGCTTCTTACTGGTATTAGCCCTACCGCGGTTGTCGCTCGGTCATCTCCGTAAACTGATCGAGACCTTCGGCAAACCCCGGCCGATTCTGTAAAAATGTTACCTTCTTCAAACAAATAAAGGGAAAAGATTAATACAAATTGTAAAGCCAGTAAGCAATAAAAGTCAAATCTTATTTGCAACTTGATGAAAATAAAGATACCTTTTTAGTTATTGCTATTAAAAATATTGTTATTAAGAATTAATTACTGCTGATTTTGTTGTTCGTTTTGTCATTTTTTTAAAGATTGGAAATATTGAAAAAATGTTAAGTCGTACGAAAATTAAACCATCAGAAAGTTATCTCCCTTGCATTGAACAGCATTTCCACCAATGAAATAATTGATAATTTTCTCATCATGCAATTTCTACCAATCGCAAAAGAGAGGAAGTGCATAGTCCGAAGACTGTAAAAAACTTCAACTTTATAATACCGTCTTTCAAGGAAGACGGTAATAATTCGGGCTTTATGGAATTTAATCTCGTGACCAACCTGTAATTATATCCCGATAGATGTTTAAAAATGATACCATATTTCTTAAATAACCCAGACCCTACTATTCTCGCATAGTGTTCTAAGGATTTATAGCGTACGCATACTATGCAGTAATTGTGCACGGCTTCCATTTCTGAAGAAAATCCGACAACGCCCATACCGGGGAGCGAACTCACGATCCCGAGATTATCAGTCCGACGCACTATCGATTACGCCACAAACGCCGTTATCTTTGATATTGTACTATAATATATTTAAACTTAGTTTCAAATATTTTACACTTAAGATTAAAAATAAACAAAATAATCCTTCTGAAATAGTTTCTTGCAACCCCCTTCTTACTCAAATACTATTCTTAAAAACTATCTGTAGATTATACGTAGGCTTAGTGCATGCAAGGCACAACACGATTGTTATTTTTATGCTGACTGTTGTTTCTGTATAAAAACGGCAATATTTTCTGCATTCCCAATGTTTAATCACCTGTTACAATCGTCCACTCTATTATAACGTCACCTGTACGTCATAATCTTTTTCTTTAATTTTGAACGTTCCATGCTTTAGGTATAATCTGCTGATAGTTTTCGGACTGAGGTGGCAGAGGATAGTTTTTTTTGCAATCAAAACGTTTGACTGACGGTTTACTTAATATTGAGCTGCTTTAAAATTGTGCATTGAAAAATTTTAAATTCCCTCTACATGTAATAATAGTATGAAGTAGTCCCTTGAGAAATTTGAAGCTTTTAGGAATAAAACATGTACAACTTACAGAATGAGCCCTAAAGATGGCGCAGGGACAATCTCAAAATTTCAAGTGAATCAAGCCTATTTTCACTATTTCGCCGCAGCCGCATCTGCTTCCAGGCCCGTGCGCCTGACCTAAGCTACCACACAAATTGCAGAATAACATTTGTACATACCAATGAACAGCAAGAGATAATGGCTCAACCACCTCGTTTTCAAGCTACAATTCATCCTGTGAACCCACCCCGCTTTTCTGGTGAAATACCGGTAGAGCGAGTTTTGAGCTTAGTTTCGTATTTCTAGTCCATATCCCATATACAGTAGTGGTGACACTAAAGTGTCATATTTCAATAAAATATACAAGGCCACCAAGTCCCTCCAAATGCACCCATAAAATATTCTAGCTATAAAATTACCTATAATATGCATTCAAACCTCAGGTTTCTCTGTTTTTTCTATTTTTTGACCGGTACTTTATTCGAAACTATCCTCTGCCACCTGACAATCTCGGGTTTGTGAGTGCGCTCCCCGATAAGGGCGTGGTCGGATTTTCATCAGAAATGAAAGCCGCGCACTATTTCGGCATAGTATGCTTACGCTATATAAACCCTTAGAACACTATGCGAGAATAGTAGGGTATGGGCTACTGTATATAGAGACAAACACACAGGAAGCATAATAATTATTTATATATATTCTTAGTATTTCTTTTATTATTTTCAAAATTATACTTGTTTGCATAGACTTGAATGCAAACTTGAAGGGACATTTACTGTTTCAGTAATTTAAAAAAAAAATTCTCCAGGAAAATCCTGGAAGTCCTACATGTAATAAGATAGAATATCTTACAAATTATTACATTTTTCACAGTACTTAATAGTATTTTTCAAGGAGCACTGGCTTTAACAGTTGATGGATTACTTTGGTTAGAGCGCCTGCTCTTGAGTCGCAAAAATAAGGATTTGGTTCTTACACCGCGGGTTCGAATCCCGATATGGGACGTGGAGACAGGTCCTTCGGATGAGACCGTATTAACTGAGGTACTACTGTCGCAGTAGGTGTTGGCACGAAAGAGAACCCTACCTGCTCAATGGCCTTGAATGCCGAGCATAGGTCACAATTTTCAGCTCATCATCAGCAAGTGGTGACGTCTCCATCTAAGTGAAAAATATGTTTCGAGACGACGTTAAACAGTTTACAATCAAAATCGTTAAAAATGGTTTTGGTTTAGAAAAATTTTCGTGATTTCAGTTTATTTCATTATTAAGAAAATTGTGATTTTAGTTTATTTTATTATTAACTGATAATTAACTGCGACCTCACGGCTGTAATTTGTCGGTGCAAGCCGCCGGTACATTTTTGTGTTCACAAGAGAGATAACTTAAATAAGCAACATTGACGGAGTTATCCTTCTTTGTTTTAACTTTGGAGGAAAACCGAAATAGAAATTGTTACAACCGAAATTACGTCCCCAGGAACCAGGAAATTTTTGGCTACCCACGGACATTGGCCCCCACGAATAAAAATGATTCAATAGTATATTTTGATCTCGACTTTGGACAAACCTGCACTCGATGTTTACGAAAGCTGTGAATTGGGTACCTGTCACAAATTTCTTTGATATTCATTAACAAGAGGCCCATCGCTCACCTGAGCACTGTAGCTAGGAAAAAGTAGAAATTGGTTTATTTTTGAAAAGTTTAAATCCAAAAGTAATCCCAGAACAAATCTTGGCTTTGAAATTTCTTGAGAAAAAGAATTTTTAATTATATTCCTATATATTTCTATGTAAAACTTTGGTCGGCCATTGTGGCCCCGCCCTTCCCCAGGGGATCATGATTTGAACAAACTTGAATCTATAATACCTGAGGACGTTTCCCCATAAGTTTCATCTTTCCTGACACAGTGATTCTTGAAAAGAAGAAGATTAAAAGATACCACCAAATTTTCATTAATTCCTAATTATCTCCCCTTAAATAAGGGCCTGGCCCTTCATTTGAACAAACTTGACTCCCCTTCACCCAATAATTCTTGGTGGCAAGTTTGGTTGAAATTGGCCCAGCGGTTCTTGAGAAGAAGTCGAAAATGTGAAAAGTTTATAACAACGACAACAACGACAACGACAGACATCGGACAAATTGTGATCAGAAAAGCTCGCAAAAGCTGGCAATAATGTTTTTTTTTTTTTTTTACCGACAAACAGGGTTGATATCTTCCATATTACTATATACGCAGGGGCAAGTTTTACATATGAACTTTATCCAAAGAAGAAGGTTTGGTTTCCATATAAATTTTGCCCTGTGATTTTCTAAAAAATGAATCTGGAAACTGGTGTAAAAATTGAAAACTCATGCTTTTTAAATAATTGAAATTCAATGAAGAAAAATAATATAAGTCATTTTTCTCACATGTGATTTTAAATGCTAATTATGACGACATAAACATGTGCATTTTCCCGTTTTTTCTTAAGAAGTTGCAGAAGACACCAATTTTCAATGGAATTTTCTTTCAGATAACATTGTCCACAGGCATCGCCCAAAAAAATCTAGAGATATGTGACTTGTTATTGAATTTTGCACAAAATATAAAAAAAATAACGTAGGCGACATCTGTGGACACTGTTTTCTAAAGGAAAATCACCCTTGAAATTTGCCATTTTGAGTCTTTTGAAAATAGAGAAATGCTTCACGTTAATGACGTCATATTTGCAGAATGGTAAGCATTCATGCCATATTCTTTCCTGATTTATTTATTTCACTAATATTTAAGCCAGTGCTTAAACTTTTTGATGCCATTACATTTTTAGGGCGCAATAAAGCTAAAACCATGCCTTCTTCTTAATGAAAAACAAGTTAATGAAACAAGATATCATCTCATTTAGATTAGATTTTTTGCACGTTCTTCCTTTGGATACAAATCATTTTGTCCTTGACCATGGAGTTTGAATTGCATTTGAGAAACAAGGGCATCAGTGTTTCACAAAAAGATCTAGTTAATAATGATCTTTTAAATTAGAAGCAGTAAAGGTACATGTACGCTGCACATGACATTTAATTAAATTTCATGTTAACTGTATATTTGTGAAGGTTCAAGATGTTCACAGACAATACAAGAGGGTCATCTAATCAATTGTCGGGCACATATTGGAGATACATGTCAGTATGAATGCACTAGTCCTTTCCAAATAAACCCCTCTTCTCCAACTATTACCTGCAATACAAATCGTGAATGGAGTCATGATACTACAGATTTATGCGGTGAGTTTACATTTTTGAAAATGTTTATTAAATTCGGCGATAGAAAAGAAAATTGAACATGTTTCTTTCTAAAAAAAAAATCATTGTTTGCAGTACAACTGTGTGTATCAACAATCCCTAATGGAACACTAGGGTCAGATTGCCAAAGAGTAATAGGAAGTAACTGTTCATTCACGTGCGACATGGGTTACGAATCTTCCATCACCTCTTCACACATTATTTGTACCTCAAACGGCACCTGGAACAAAATGACTGATGATTTATGCAAACGTAAGAGAGAGTGTTTATAACCTTAAACATGTATAAAGTATGTGCTCTTTAGCAATTACATTTCGTGAGCTAAATTTGGCATAAAAGAGTCCGTACAATATATGTGAGCAGATTACATGGGCGTATTAACAAGCAATGTATACTTACACAGCTAATTGTACCACGTACGTCTATAACGTATGGTTTCACATAACATATGTTACACGTACATGAATCGTATGTAACACATACTGTATTCCAAACACATGTTTCACATATGTGGCACAACGTACATATAACATGCGTGTGACGACATACGTACGTTTTGGAATACATGTATATGTTACGTACGTTTCACGTCCGTATAACATGTTATGGGCAACCATGCGTTACACGCACGTTAATTAACTTATGGTTACTTAATATTTTTCCATATAAAATTTTCCAATTCTGACTTTAATTATCATGTTCACCAAACCCAGTGTTGGTAAACAAACATGCACCATTGTCGTAAATACTCACCTGATGTATCTCACGGACTCTGCAAACAAAATAAAACTGTTCTGCATTTTTGTCTACTTCCATCATACCAATTAACATCGATCTGCAGGGTCATGGTCTTTTATTCAAAACAACATTAAGCGCAGATACCCATGTACCGGCACCCACGTGGTGCCGTGCATGCAGTGCACAAGGAGTAGTTTCGCCAAAATTGTGTTCATGGTCGGTTTTAATATCACTTCCATCGTAATTCTGATGAAGTTGCTTCAATTTTGAGAACCGTAAATTTAATATGTATGGAAACTTTGTCTTTTAAACGAAGAGACAATATTATGTAAATAACAACTATTATTTGGCGGCGTTGCGGAATCCGGAAAAACAGCACGTGCTAAAATGCGAATTCTATCTATCAGTCTTTACCTTAATGCATCTATGAAGATGATTATTGAGTTGGAGTTTCATTTACCAATCTTGTGATATTTGTTATAGGAAGGACTCCTTGTGAAGTATAATAATTATGTTTGATTATTCCAACAACTGTTTTGAAGTATTTATTGTTTATTTAAACAATAAAATGCTTTCTTTGTTTGTTATTACTGGAAATAACGGAAGCAGCTTTGCAGAAAAAATACATAACCTGCGTTAGCGGGTTATGTAATTTTTTCTGCAATAGCTGCGACCGTTAATTTCAGTTATAACAAACAAAGAAAGAAATGTTATTGTTTATATTAATATCTGTTTATATAATCATTTAAAGTAGGATCAAAATGATTAATTATTGTATTAATGATGCGATCGTCTTTATACGTTTCATTGATGGAACAGCCACTGAACATGAAATCTGTACAGGCAACATACCTAATGTAGCTCATGCAGTGATTAACGCAATGCCTTTTCTTAAGGAATATAGGAGAAAATTTTCAGTGGATGTAAATATACATATGTATAATCCATGTATTTATACACGTCATGTATCAATGTATTAATCAATAAGCGAGAAATTTCGGAATATTTCATTGCAGAATTTAGATCAAAATTAAGAAATAAATATACATGTCAAGCAGGTAGTATCAGAGGGAGAGGTGGCCCTTCTTTTCAGAGATAAATGTTGAGTTTTTCTACACAAACCCAACCCTCATATTAATGTTAATGTTTAATTTTTCAAATCAAAATGAGTAATAGTTTGACTCCAACCCCTACATAAACGATTTTTTTTTCACGTTTTGGAGGGTTTCCTATTTTTCTATTGCTTTATCAAACTTTCGTTCGAGTACCTATTCATGTTTATTTTTTCTCAGCTCCCCCTTTACAAAAGAACGAGTTAGTATTTCTGTGTGTATTTGCCTTAATTTATTCGATCGCTTGTACTTTTAAAATTATCATATAAAAGAAAATTAATAGAGTGGTTAAAATATTTTGACATTTTATTCAACAATGATAGATTTAAAAAAAATAATAACGTGATTAGCGAGGTATTTTCAAAACTCCGACCAAAATACCTTAAGAACAAAAAGAAGACACCTCTTCCATCCCAAGTTACGAAGAACACGAATAATGCAAAACTAAATTCTTAGTTTTACCCATCGTATGTTGTTTATTATTTCTTATCTCAGGCTACAACTCGATGACCATGTCTTCCTTTATATAGTGCCTAATTTAAATGTTCCGCCCATTTGTAACTAAGAGAGAAACAGCACTCTGTTTGAAAGAAAACGTTCCGAAATTTGTATGTGCAGTAGTTGATGAAAATTGGCTTGTATTACGTAATACTCAAAGTCATTAATAATGATTGTACAAATTTCAATTAGAAGTCCTTAAGGAATCACTGTCTAGTCAGGAGAGTATGCCAGGGCATCAATAATAGTGGGAAACATGGGATAATTTGCATAACGGGCGAAGCCCGTTATGCTAAAATTATCCCATGTTTCCCACTATTGTTGATGTCCCTGGCATACTCTCCTAACTAGACAGCGATTCCTTATATTTCCATTTCATTGTGGAACAAATTTGTAGATTTAGACTTTAAAAATGAAGACCAATAGATTTAA
The DNA here is from genome assembly GCF_032062105.1 of Saccostrea cuccullata. NCBI lineage: Eukaryota > Metazoa > Mollusca > Bivalvia > Ostreida > Ostreidae > Saccostrea > Saccostrea cuccullata. The sequence goes on along the minus strand of NW_026927296.1, from coordinate 18,859 downwards.
ATTACACGAGGACTTCCATGCCAATTTCAATAGTCCTCGCACACTGACGTCAAACACAAAGGCAGCCACACAAGATTTACATGCATATTTGGCCTCCTAAGCGTCAGACACCGAGACAGATGCACACGAGATTTGCATGCGTATAAGGCCTCCTTAGCTGCTGACCTATCGACCTGCCTAATTTACATGCCGGCAGAATTATCAAGAATAAACTTCCCCCAACTTTCAAAGAGTTATCACAGAGAAAAAAATAAGAAATGGAAATATTATGATATAAACCATGAAAAGAAAAATAATACTATATCCTCAAGTAAAGTCTGTAAAATAAGGGTGAAGAAAGGGGCCAAGCTACAATACTTTAGTGGAAAACTCCATTTTACTTTAGCCATAACTTTTGAACAGATGGTGCTATTACTTTCATACTTCACGAAAGTATTTTTGAGACAAGGTCTACTGTTGATTACCAACAACTTTGACTTTTGGACCTTGCAGATTTTTCTACCTTTTAAAAACTTTAACCATAGCCATAACTTTGTATGGTAAGAGCTGGGGCTTTAATTCATACTTGACATCTGTAATTCTTGTGACAAGATCTTTCCTTGGATACCAGCAACTTTGACCTTGACCTTGGAGTTTCACCTACATTTTTAAAACTTTAACCTTTGCAATTACTTTTGAAAGTTTGGTGCTAGGACTTTCATACTTCACATATTTATTTTATGTGATAAGACCTTTTAGTTGATGCCAACATCCTTGACCTTTGTCTTAAAATTGACCTACGTTGTAAAAAATTTAACCTTGGTCATAACTTTTGAATGGTATTAAGGATTAGGACTATCGTACTTCACAGGTGTAATCCTTCTGACAAGAAATTTTATTGGATACCAAAAAAAATAGACCATTTGACCTTGGACATTGAGGTACTTTTAAAAACTTTTTGCTTGGCAATAATTTTTGAACGTTTAGGGCTAGCCGTTATTTACACCCCATATGTATATGCGACCAGGCCTTTCTTGCAACATCTCGCGAAATTTTATCAAAATATTATACACTGTAAAAATCTTTCATTTGGCAGTTTTGTTTGTTGTTTTATTTTGTGATATATTGACAAATGGAAAATATCTTATGGTATAGATGCTATGTACCTTATGGTATAGATGATATCTACCTTGTTTCTGAAAGCAACAGAAATAAATAAAATATTATGAGGAAAGCTAGTTTATGTATTTTTTATATAATGTGACAAAATTACCATTTCTTAAACGAAGTTTTATATAAAGCATGATCTTACATTAAACTATAGCTATCAATTAACAGAACTATATAAATCAATCCCTGTTTAAAAGTAATACTATCTTTGGATTGATGACTTTATTTTTTTTTCATTTGTCAACTTCGCTGAATTACGCAGCAAAATATTCTTATCACCGATATACAGGGTTAACAACTCGTAATTAATTCGATACGCAAGAGCTAGCTCTACCTCTACGTATATGTATAAACAATTTCCAAAACGAGGTATCTAATTGACAAACAAGCTGTTTAATCAAGAAGTCTCATTTAGATTCGTCTTCTTGCACGTTCTTTGGTCGATAAAATGACATTGTCAGCAAATACAATCCATCATTAATTTTAGTGCTGATTGACAGTTCTATTAGTAGTTGTTAGACTCATATATTACGCTGCACATAATCTAATTTCATATTAACTGTATATTTGTGAAGGTTCCAGATGTTCACAGACGATACAAGAGGGTCAACTCATCAATTGTCGGGCACATATTGGAGATACATGTCAGTATGAATGCACCAGTCCTTTCGAAATAAATCCCTTTTCTCCAACTATTACCTGCAATACAAATCGTGAATGGAGTCATGATACTACAGATTTATGCAGTGAGTTTACATTTCTTAAAATGTTCATTAAATACGGCGATAGAAAAGGAAATCAAACACGTTTCTTTCTAAAAAAAAATCATTGTTTGCAGTACAACTGTGCGTATCAACAATTCCTAATGGAACGCTAGGGTCAGATTGCCAAAGAGTAATAGGAAGTAACTGTTCATTCACGTGCGACACGGGTTACGAATCTTCCATCACCTCTTCACACATAACTTGTACCTCAAACGGCACCTGGAACAAAATGACCGATGATTTATGCAAACGTAAGAAAGAGTGTTTATAACCTTAAACATGCACAAATTATGTGTTCTTTAGCAATAACATTTCGTGAGCTAAACTTGGCATAAAAGAGTCCGTACAATGTATGTGAGCAGATTACATGGGCGTATTAACAAGCAATGTATACTTAAACAGCTAATTGAACCACGTACGTTTAACGTTCAGTTGCACATAACATATGTTACACGTACGTGAATCGTATGCAACACATACGTGTCTTCCAAACACATGTATCACATATGTGGCACAACGTACATTTAACATGCGTGTGACGACATACGTTTCACACAACGTATGTGAAACTACGTTTGGAATACACGTATGTGTTACGTATATTTCACGTCCGTGTAACATATGTTATTTGCAACCATACGTTACACGTACGTTAATAAACTTTTGGTTAACGTGTGTGTTGTCAACCACATGTTACACGTACCTTAATGAACGCATGGTTTACATGTGTATAGTCAAACACATGTAACACATACGTTAATGAACGTACAGTTCATATGTTTTATAAAGCATAAATTTCACGTATAGTTTACATCATTCTATCATAAACCACACATTACATATACACTAATAAATTATGGTCAACTTGTCTTATAAAGCTCAAATTACACATATACATTGATGAATAGTATGTGTATTATCAGCCACATGCTACATATACATTAAAAAGGTTTTTTACATGTGTGTGAAAAGCTATAATGTTTGGAAAGGGTCCTTAAATCTTCTATAGTAGCGGAAAAAAGAAACAGTGCATTATAAGATTTAGTAAAACAATTATATATTTATCGTTTATATTAATACAATATAAACAACCGATAAAGGTGATGTTTTTTTAACAATATCGGATGGTACCCGACTCAGTTGCACGGACTTTTCATGGTTAGTGAGCACGTTTTGTTTATTGACGTGTTCGTACGCATGGGTTTTACTGGCTAAAATTGTTTTGAGAAAAAACTGACTGTATAACGTTTATTTAGACTCTATTCGTTAAGGAAAGCACTTCAGTTCTGACCAAATTTACTATTCTGTCATGCTACGACTCAGCGAAAACCAACGTAATATTGCTGTTGGAATGCTTCAAGCAGGAATGGCACAAAATATCGTAGCAGGACACTTTGGAGTTCATCGAAACACCATCTAGTCATTATGGAGACGTTTTCATCAATCTAGTAATACTCGGGATAGACCACGTTCAGGGCGTCCTCGCGTGACGTCGTGATGACAGGACAATTACATTAGACTCGTACACCTGAGAAATCGTTTCCAGACTGCAAGTTTGACTGCTCGAAGCATTCCCGGACTTCGACCAATCAGTCCAAGAACTGTGCGAAATCGTCTGCGCGAGCGCAACATCAGACCAAGACGTCCAGCTATGCGCCCAATACTGCTTCAACGTCATCGTACCGCTAGGCTAGCGTGGTGCAGACGACATCTACGATTCAGAATACAAGATTGGGCCAATATTCTGTAAACTGATGAATCCAGATTTCATTTGTATAGCAGTGACGGCCGTTGTAGAGTGTAAAAATTATTCTAGAATTCTGACGTCTGCAATTCAAGTGCCTAGCTAACGACAAGGAATGCTTGAAAGCAACAATTATTTTATTACTTTATGACTGTGGGTTGCACTAAGGGGTGTGTTTTTTCCCAGTATATTCCATAATGAACACTTGGGTTACAAAATAGGAAATTATTGACCATGTTAACGCAGTGAGACAGAGCTATCTTGGTCAGCACCCAGGTGTACCCATCAACACGGGCACGTTATATCAAAATACAGGTGAAGCTTAAAAATACTGTAATAACAATTAAGTATTTATTGAAAAAAAATTTGAACCTAAAAAATAAAATGTAGAAAAAAAAACAATTTGATGGTAAGTTCCACTTACCGCATGTATTTCTTTTTACAGTAAACATGGTAAACAGTTGTAAAGGAATTATTATCTTTCAGGGCAATATTAAACGGTTTATGTTTTATCTTTAGATGTCTGCCTTTTTTCATCCTCATGAATATAAATCTTGAGTTCTTTGTTTCAGATTGTGAATTTCCACGTGATTTTAAAAATGCACACCAGGATGGTGGCTGAAGTCCATCTTTGTAAACACCTTAATCAGCAAATGCCAAGAATGGACTTCAAAACAGTTTTGAAAGTTTAACCAGCATAATCATGATTTTGGTAATACATAAAGAAATATTAAAGATTTTCTGATCACATAGCTTTTAGACTTGCAAATATTAACTTGAAACTCTTCAGGAAAAATTTGGAATGCAATTTGTTTATCATATATTTTTTGAGGTCACCTGAGTAAACTCAGGTGACCTATTGCTATCCGTTTTCGTCCGTCGTCGTGCGTTGTTCGTCGTTCGTCGTGCGTCGTGTGTTAACATTTGAACATTTTCAGCTTCTTCTCTGCAACCACTGCACCAATTTCAACCAAATTTTGCACAAAGCATCTATGGGTGAAGGGGAACAAAAATTGTGAATTTCATAATCCCTGCCCCCCCCCCTGGGGCCTGAGGGGTGGAGCCAAAACCACTAAAATTAATGCAATCTTTAAAAATCTTCTTCTTTACTCCTGGACAACAAGCAGTCAAACTGTTTGCATGATTGTAATCAGCAATGAGTCCTCTACCAAAATTGTGAAATTCATGGCCCTGGGGTCAGGGGTTCTAGTGCAAGGGAGGGGCTAAATAAGTATGTAGTGAAAATGCATTATTTCTTTGAAAATCTTGTTCTCTACTCCTGGGTATTAAATAAACCAACTAAGTACATAGTTATGATGAGCAAGAGTGCCTCTACCAAAATTGTGAATTTTATGGCCCCAGGGTCAGGGGTTCTGGTGTTAGGGCGGGGCTCTATTGATTATATATTGAAAATACATGAATTCTTTGAAAATCTTCTTTTCTGCTCCTGGGTATTAAATAAACAAACTAAGTACATAGTTATGATAAGCAAGAGTGCCTTTACCAAAATTGTGAATTTTATGGCCCAAGGGTCAGGGGTTCTTGTTTTAGGGTGGGGCTCTAATGATTATATAGTGAAATGCATGAATTCTTTGAACATCTTATACTTTGCCCCTGGTTAATATGCTAATGATTTAATTATATATTTAAGGCCGAGATTTATTTTATTTTTAGTTTTACAAACCCTCCGCTCAAGGTTTTGAATTTTCAGAAAAAAATTAAAAAAAAAATTTTCCGATGTCAAATTTGAGTCGGGATCGAGATTTCAAATTTACGAACTGGCACTTCCGGTTTAACGAGGAAACGGCGGGTAAATAAAGCTTGATCTGAGAAGATAATGATTCAAGAATGCTTGGTTTAGTGTAAAATTCATCGATAAGAGTGCAATTCAAACGTTTCACCCGTTCAAAGGACAAATAAAATGCTGACGACTTTGTTGCACAATGACATGCTGGTGAGATAATTATGTATTCGTTTCAAAAGTAACTGTAAATTATTTTCCTCCCCCAGGCTTTTAACTGCCCATGGTAGCTATTGCATATTGCCAGGGAAATTGTTTAGGTCTCTGTTTTAGCTTACAGTCTAAGCATCATTCTTCAGAAAAGGGTTGCTTATGCATCAGATGTGATGAATAAAACTATGGGAGAAGTGAAGTCAATTTGAGGAAGAAATAAACAATAAGCTGAAGAAATAAAAAAAAAATTCAACTATTAAAAGGCAAGAATATACAAATATATACAGGCATGTAGTATCATTTGTATCAGCCAGAAAAATTATTTTACACTTAATTGAAAAAAATGTTCACCCTACTCCCCAATACTCCCTGTCTGTTTTATGATAGGAATTATAATTTTAGGCATCCAGTAAATTTTAGAACAATGTCTACACATTAACAATCGCTGGAAAGTTGTTACATAGTACTCAGATGACCTATAAGGCCCGTGGGCCTCTTGTTAACATTAAGGACAAAAAGGTACACACTTGGAAAGCACACAAAATCAGATGGATCCATGCAAAGCTATAAAAGATTAATGCAGAGAGGAAGTTCAATTTTTTTTCATTTCGAAACTCTTCTGGTTTCATCAAGATTGGACGTAAAATATAAGTAAAGTCAGCTTCAGTATAATTATATTTACTGAGTATTCTGAAAATAGCTAGTTTATCATCTCCCTCGACACCAAACTATTTTTCTCGGCTGCATCTTGGTAAGTAGTTGCTGTCAAGGGGGACCATAAACTAGCTATTGTCCTCATAGCCAGTAAATAGGTGTATACTTTTTTAGTCCATCGTCAAACACTGTGCGCTGTCTGGTAACATTAGAACATTTACAGCTCCCCCTCCCCTCCCCCAAATCTAAGGGAAGGTAACCCCATCAAAATTATGCAAAATTGTGTTTTTTTTAATTGGACATCAAGCAAAATGTAAGCAAGATTGTAATTAGCATTGAGTCCTACTAAAAATTAAACACATTAAGAAATTCATAGCCCTTGGGTAGGTGGATCAGATGTAAAGGCACATGCAGCTTAATTGATTATATACTGAAAATGCATTGATTCATTAATTAATGATTCTGGGGTACATGTGTATATTTTTGTCCTGGTTGTCTGTCTGCAAAAACTTTTCACATGGCCATACCATTTTAGTGGTTGAAAGTCTTAAAGTTTCATATTTCACAATCCTGTGTAATCATTGTGACAAGACCTTTCTGCCGCATCACCAAATTTAACCCTTTGACTTGAACTTTGTGTATGACCCACTTTTAAGAAAGTTTCAAAACTTGAATCTTGGCCATAACTTTTGAACAGTTGATGCTAGGGCTTTATACTTCACTTGTGTATTTATTGTGACAAGACCTTTCAATGGGTATAAATTAAAGTATTTGATCTTGAACGTCTACATGTAGTTTGACCCACTGTTAAAAGCTTTAACTTTGATCATTAATTTTGAACTGATAGTAGTAGGGCTTTCATATTTCACAGGTTTATTCTTTGTGACAAAACCTTCCTTGGATATCAACAATTTTGACCTTTGACCTTGACTTTGACTTGTACTCGGATAACTTCAACCATAAGATGGCATACTGGGGTATCAGTATTTCACCAACACATCTTTTCTTTCTGAGTTCACCCACACATCAATGCTATTTAAGAATTTTTAGGTAGAGAATTTCAAGGTAGATATTTGAGGGTATAATGAAAAAAATAGTTTAAAGGAACAAAATTATGAATACTTAATTTTTTTTTTGTTATTTAGCATTTATATTTAAGTTCTACAGGGAATTAACCAAGATTAATATGTTGATATTAATAATGTTCAGGAAAACAATTATGTGTTTTCCCGTATTCCATGCATTTAATATTTTCTTTTTCTTTACAGATAAAAGAGAACTGGAGAAGAATTAATTGATATTAACATACTCGAAATTAAATTCGTTTTAATCTGAATGTCATTTGTTTTGATTCCTTAAAGAGCAATTAGAACCAGAAAGCCTTTGAGGGAAATTATCAAATGCATGAATTGAATAATTATTCAAATTGCACATAATTGTGTTTCATTGATGTTTAACATTGTTTGACACATGTATAGTACTTATCATTTGAGCAGTGCAAATAACAAACACAAATAACAACCACATTAAATACATGTTATGAGAATCATCTTACACACACGTTGCATGTACGTTATTCATATATGTGAAACGTAAAAATAACGTACGTGTGAAACGTGTATGTGTCAGTATGGTAGTCAATACGTACGTTGAACATACATGATGGCATGGTAGTCAAACGTGTGAAAACGTACGTTTAACATGCGTGGTGCTTTTTCACGTTCACTTCACGTGCGTGTCACATACGTTTAATAAACGTATGTATAGAGCACAATTAGCTGTGTAAAATATCATAAAAGAAACATGCTCATTGTTTTACTTTTTCAATTGGGTCAGTTATTTAAATTCAACCTAGGAAAGTATAAAGGTATAATTATCATTAAAAAAAATTCTTTCGTCTTAAAAAAAGAAATTTGGTAATAATGTACTTCCTTACATGTACTATGACTTACGGTTATTGTTAATAAAGACAGGATTTGAATAATTTTTGTTTATATTACAAGCAATGAATTCTTTTATTAGTTTGGTTATTAATGTATATTAAAAGATTTTAAAATTTTTATCATGGGAAAAATGATCAAAATTAAAAAAAAAAAACACATCAATAAAGAATGAAAATACGCTTTTTAAAAGTTAAATGTAAATCAACTTAATGTTAATGAAGGTTCTACCTGCTCAAAAACAATACAAAATGGCCAACTCGTCAATTGTCGTGGAAACCTCGGAGAAACTTGTTGGTATGAATGCACCAGTCCTTTTGAAATTAATCCCTCTTTTCCAAATATTACCTGCAACACAAGTGTGGAATGGAGTTATGATACTTCAGATTTATGCAGTAAGTTTGCTTTCCTTATAATACTTTATTAAGAAAAATTCAAAAAGGAAATTGGAAACTTTTTTTGTAACTTTTCGTAGGAATTATATTTATTTTTCAGTACAGTTGTGTTCATCTACAATCCTAAATGGAACATTAGATTCAGATTGCCAAAGACTAATAGGAAGTAACTGTTCATTCACGTGCGACACGGGTTACGAATCTTCCATCACCTCTTCAAACATTATTTGTACCTCAAACGGAACCTGGAATAAAATGACCGATGATTTATGCAAACGTAAGAAAAAGTGTTTATAACCTTAAAATGTATGCATTATGTGCTCTTTAGCAATTATATTTCGTGAGCTAAATTTGGCAGAAATCGTCGATACAATGTATGTGATCAGATTACATGGACTTATAAATAAGCAATGTATAGTACTTAAGATATCATTAGAAAACATGATCATTGTTTCACTTTTTTCAATCTGGTCAGTTATTTAAGTTCAAGCTAGAAAAGTGTGAAGGTAAATTAAAATAAAATTATTCTTTTGTCTTACAAAAAGAAATTGGGAAATAATTTACTTGCTTACTATGACATATGGTTATTGTTAATAAAGACAGGATTTGAATACTTTTTGTTTATATTACAAGCAATCAATTCTTTCATTAGTTTGGTTATTAATGTTTATTAAAAGATTTTGAAATTTTTATCATGGGAAAAAATGATTAAAATAAAAAAAACACATATCAATAAAGAATGAAAATACGCTTTTTAAAAGCTAAATGTGAATCAACTTAATGTTCATGAAGGTTCTACCTGCTCAAAAACAATACAAAATGGCCAACTCATTAATTGTCGTGGAAACCTCGGTGAAACTTGTTGGTATGAATGCACCAGTCCTTTTGAAATTAATCCCTCTTTTCCAAATATTACCTGCAACACAAGTGTGGAATGGAGTCATGATACTACTGATTTATGCGGTAAGTTTGTTTTCCTTTAAATACTTTGTTGAGAAAAATTCAAAACAGAAATTGGAAACTTTTTGGAAACTTTTCATAGGAAGAATATTTATTTTTCAGTACAACTGTGTGTATCAACAATCCCTAATGGAACACTAGGGTCAGATTGCCAAAGAGTAATAGGAAGTAACTGTTCATTCATGTGCGACACGGGTTACGAATCTTCCATCACTTCTTCACACATTATTTGTACCTCAAACGGTACCTGGAACAAAATGACGGATGCTTTATGCAAACGTAAGAAAAAGTGTTTATAACCTTAAACATATATACAATATGTGCTCTTTAGCAATATTTCGTGAGCTAAATTTGGCAGAAAAGCGTCGGTACAATGCATTTGAACAGATTACATGTGCGTATTAAGAAGCAATGTATATTTAAAATATCTTTAGAAAACATGTTCATTTTCTAGATAACAAAAAAATAGTTCCATAAAAATTTTAAAACCAGATGGACAATTTTCCTACACTGTTTTACTTTTTTCAATTGGGTCAGTTATTTAAGTTCAAGCTAGCAAAATAAATTCTTTTCCAAAAAAAAAAAAAAGAAATTGGTTTATTAATCCCAGATCCAATGAATAGAAACAAATATTATCTTTAATCACATTTATTGGAAAATAATGATTACATTTTGTGGCAAGTATATTTATACATAGATGTAAAATACTCGGCGGAATCCAGGGAATCACTACCTGTCTCTGACCTGCCGCGATAGCGCACCCATAGGTGACTCTTGTTACCAACAAGAGTGAATGCCACATGGAATGAATGAATTCAAGTTCTGACTCAGACTCTAACTCTATACCTGTCTCCCCTGGAATACAACATCATGGGGATAACACTCCCAGGGGTAGACCCCAAAAACCTGCCCTTAGAACCACAAAGATCAAGCTGGTTCTTCAGGTTACCTAACAATATGGGGAGAACACCCCCTGAGGTAACCTCCAAATATTCCCCAGTACTGAGTATAGATTACCCAGAGTTTTGAGCCAGACATGGTAGAAATCCTCATTCGTGGTAATCTCCGAACTCAGTCGCCCCCAACCCAGATTGTGACTTAAGGAACGTTACCATAATCCCAAACCTAGAAAATTTCAATACATATTTTTTTTAATCTTTGTTGTTTGCGATACCTTTCAAAAGTAACTGTACAGTAACATTGTAAATTCATGTAACACATATTCATCAATGATCACCAATTGCAATGTCGCTGACTTACTGATTATGTATCACACCTTAGAAATGTCCAATAAAATACAGTATAGAATCATTTTTTTCAACAGAAAATGTCCAATGAAAACCAAACGGTCCCACCATATACCGGTACATAATGACCACATCCTTCCTTTGATTATGATTCCAACCGCTTGGGTGTTCCACATACACATCACTTCCCATTTAGGAAAAGGCTTCTGTCACTGAAATTACAGAAGAAAGCAGCAAAAATAAGTACACAACTTTTACGGAAGGGTGGGTGGGTGAAATTTTGCAACTTGTCTGCCCTTCTAGCTTTTTCGGTAGATTATGACAATCAGCGTCATCTCGATGACGTTTAACCACTACCATTAGAACGCACGCGTTATCGCCCTAGTACTGATATTGAAAGCATTTATCACAATATGGTGATAAATGCGATAATTTACATGCTTAAATATGTAAAGGTAGAACCTATGTCGAAAAAGTCTTTGTCACAAGATTTCAAACTTTCAAAATAATAAAATAGCACTTGCTTATCAATCAGTTGAAAACACATAACATGTTTTCTAATGTAGTGCAGCCTTGAAACTTGGATTGTTAATTACATATTACGAGTTCACATTTTCAGTGATTTTTAGGGGTACTTGTCATAAAGAGAATACGAAAAAAAAAACTTTTTTAAACATTGTTGATTATAGATTTTCTTGACTGAGCAGTATTAAGCAATATTTCTCAATAATAAATTCTTTTTTCATTCAATTGACATAAAAGATAAGTCCACTTTGAATAAAATGTAGGCAAATGAAGTCTATTTTTATTAATCAATTTCCACCCTAAATATGTAAATATATTTTTCAGAAGTTTTTGTCAGAAAATTTTCAATCTTTAATATGATGAATAACATATCCAAATGGTTATAAAAAGTGATAAAAATATTGACCTTTCAAGGCAAACTAACGAGAGATAGGTTATTTACCAAATCTACTTTTCTTGACCTTTTTGCACTTACACAGGATTTAATTATTAAATAAGTGTGTTGGGTAACTTTCAGATTTACGATGCGAATAATTATGAAAAAAATTGTATTTTTCTATTTAAAAGATCATATAGATTATAAAAAATTGTAAACAAACACCAATAATTCAAAATATTACTTTGTAAAAGTTAAATGTAAATCAACTCAATGTTAATGAAGGTTCTACCTGCTCAAAAACAATACAAAATGGCCAACTCGTCAATTGTCGTGGAAACCTTGGAGAAACTTGTTGGTATGAATGCACCAGTCCTTTTGAAATTAATCCCTCTTTTCCAAATATTACCTGCAACACAAGTGTGGAATGGAGTCATGATACTACTGATTTATGCGGTAATTTAGTTTTCCTTAAAATACTTTATTGAGAAAAAATTCAAAACAGAAATTGGAAACTTTTAGGAATCTTTTCATAGGAAGAATATTTATTTTTCAGTACAACAGTGTGTATCAACAATCCCTAATGGAACACTAGGGTCAGAATGCCAAAGAGTAATAGGAAGTAACTGTTCATTCACGTGCGACACGGGTTACGAATCTTCCGTCACTTCTTCACACATTATTTGTACCACAAACGGCACCTGGAGCAAAACGACCGATGCTTTATGCAAACGTAAGGAAATTCCATGTTTATTATAGTTTATAATTTCTTTAAATCCATATATTTTCGCCAAAGAAGTACTGTTATCAAGTCGTTAAAGTTTTTATGTAACGTTTATTGATGGTAAAAGAAATTAATTAATCATCCGTTACTTCTCCTTACATTCATTGTATCTCGGATGCCATTTTGAGCAGATGATCGATAAATTATGAAAGTGTATGTACATGTAAAAATGTTGTCTATATATTTCTTCTAATGTACAATTTACAACACTCATAAATTTTAATTTGCAATAATTTTTTTACTCTTCTATGACTTAATTTATGATAAATATGCCCTAATTATAAATTTGATTTAGCAGTCCATGGCCAAATTTTAGATAATGCTATCAATTTTCTTGCAATAAATTTTATTGTTGAAAATATGAAAAGGAGTTTGATATGCATGTTGTTACGTATATGGGGCAAATGAAAATTCTCCTGCATTTTTTTTAGAATTTGCCAAAAGTAATAACCAAACTTGACAATGAATCAATTATTGTAGGTGATTTTATTATTGAAGGGTATACTTGGCCCAAACAAAGATTATTTTGATTATTTAAATATAAATGACCCAAAAGCCAAAGCAAAATTACTCGATCGAATAGATTTTCCAAATTTAATAGATATTTATAAAAAGTTTCACTTAGAAGTTAAAATAACCAAACCCTCCTACACAACTGCTTGCGGTTAGACTTTGCTCTTGTATTCAACTCATTTTTGAATGATACACAAAACTCATATTCTTGAGAGTTATATATCAAATCATTGATAAATTTTACTGACCTTTAAGTTCAGTGATTTCCTACATGGAAAGATAATGCTTTCTGAAAATACCTATAATACCTATAATATACTAAAATCAAAATAAAGTTTTCAATCATATTAAATACATTGCCAGTTTATAAATCTAGTATAAATGAAATATCAAAGTCCGAAATACAATTTACTATAAATGACCAATTATTTTAACACCATTTCAAATGAAGATAAGAGCTAAAAAAAAATTCATACGCAGTTTATATAAAAAAAACTAAGAGAGGTGAAAAAAGAAAAAGACTTCAGTAATGAAATGAAAGAACTCGGAAAAAATGAAAATAAAGTTACAGCGAATGCTGAAGAGAAACAAGAAGCCCAGGGGCCACATCGCTCACCTGAGCAATTGGCTAGGAAAAAGCCCACATCAGATCAGAACTGAAAGTTTACTGAGGGGGGAGGGATTTTAACCCCCAGGGGGTCATGATTTGAACAAAGCTTGAATCCACACTACTTAAGGATGATTCGAATTCCCTATAAATATCACTAAGCATGGTTTTAAAGTACAAGAAAAGGAGATTTTAAAAAGTTTCCATTGATATTCCTATGTTAAACTTTTATCGGCCATTTGGCCACACCCTACCGCCGGGGTTCATGATTTGAACAAACTTTAATCTACACTACCTGGGGATGATTCCACATGAGTTTCATCTTTCCTGTCTCAATGGTTCTTGAGAACAAGATTTTTCCTTTATATTCCTATGTAAAACTTTAATCGGCCATTTTGGACCCACCCTACCCCTGGGAGTCATGATTTGAACAAACTTTAATCTACACTACCTGGGGATGATTCCACAGGAGTTTCATCTTTCCTGTCTCAATGGTTCTTGAGAACATGATTTTTCCTATATATTCCTATGTAAAACTTTGAGTTTCATCTTTCCTGTCTCAATGGTTCTTGAGAACAAGATTTTTCCTTTATATACCTATGTAAAACTTTAATCGGCCATTTTGGCCCTACCCTACCCCTGGGGGTCATGATTTGAACAAACTTGAATCTACACTACCTGAGGATGATTCCATATGATCTTCATCTTTCCTGGCCCAGTGGTTTTTTAGAAGAAGATGTTTAAAGATTTTTCCTATATATTCCTTATGTAAAACTTTGATCGGCCATTTTGGCCCCAACCTACCCCTGGGGGTCATGATTTGAACAAACTTGAATCTACACTACCTAAGGATGATTCCACTTGAGTCTCATCTTTTCTGGCCCAGTGGTTCTTGAGAAGATTTTTTAAAAATGCCAATTTTTTTTCTTATTCATTATTATCTTCCCTTGGAAAAGGGCTTGGCCCTTCATTTGAAAAATCTTGAATCCCCTTTACCCAAGGATACTTTGTAGCAAGTTTGGTCAAATTTTGATCAGAAAATCTCACTTGAGCCTTTGGCTCAGGTGAGCTAAAAAGCATTAGAATCAAGTGTTTGGGTAATATGAGAAGTTCAAGCGCAAAATGGATAAGTGATGGTAAAAATCCAACATGGTCTTTTTAAACTTGAAAGTACACATTTTACAAATAAAATAATACCCAAATATTATCAAAGTACAGTTTTAAAAAGGGAAACAAAAAAAACAATCTATATTCCAGATGAAGATGAAAAATTAACAAAATATTATATACACCTCAAGTAGCTGAGGATGTTAAAGTGGATATTTATGAATTGAATGTCCCTAAATTAAGAAATTATCCTTATGGAATAACAGCAATTTCAAAATTAAAACCAAACAATATTCTACAGGTCCTGGTATTCAAAAGGAATAAAATGTATTTATACTCTTTTAGATATTAGAGAATAGTACATATGTAACATCTTATCATTAGACAACAAAACTATGATATTTAAATTATGCATTTAATAAACGGGCATGCGATAAACAATACTTACAGAAAAGAGAAGTATAACTTTTGTAGAAATGAATTAAGGTAGGACAAAACACCCGTGGATTCTATTTTAACCCATTTCTTAAAAAGTACTGGAGGAAAAAAGAGTAATACTGACAACAATGAATGATCCATGAAAGAAAAATAATAAATTTTGGCAAATTTGCGTTATATTTTGTGAAAACATCAGAGAATCCTATATTTTGGTCATTTGGGAGCTTACACTTTGGAATGTGTTTACGCTATCTAAGTGCAATAACAAGCATGTAACAGTGTGTTATAAAATGCAGTGCAACTTTTGTTCCATTAATAGTAGAGGGCTGATATTTGGACACATATATAAGGAGTCTCGAGCTCTATTCTTTATGTACTACAAAGGTCAAGGTCATATCAAGGGGTCAAAGGTCAAATATTGTGACGTCATCTACTGAATCTTTAAGTTTTTTGCCATTGATTTTGTTTTAAATCACCAGAATATCTGAAACCACCGGTTCAATTTTCTTTATTTTTACACATTTTATTCTAGGACCCATTTGAATCATTCTGTTATTTTTTGTAAAAATTGAATTATACATTTTCTCTTAAGAAAACTTATGCTGTCGTATATTTACATGTGAATTTTCAGTTTCTGACACAATGTATGTTCTTTTTTACTTAATATTTTACCCAAATTTTCCAGTATCAATGTGACTTACTGATTTAAAGTAACTAAAAGGTTATCTTTATTAAAAGTATTACACAAATTTGCAATAGATCAGTAAAAATTCTGATATAAGGCTCATTCTCAAGTCGAATGTCTGATTTCACAAACTCCTTTCAGGGGTCTGAAAGGCCATATTTCAGACTATGTGGGCAAAAAATGTGCGGTTGAATTTCTTTCATATCATATAAAGAGAGAGATTCTGTATCCAAGAACAAAATATCAAGTTTCAGAAAAATTGAATTTGAGGAAAAATTTGACCTATCTATTTGGTCCTACCTTAATTCATAAACCAGAACTTCCTTACAATATCATAGTCTTTGAGTTAACCAATAGATGGATCATTATGTTCCCCAAACGGAGGGGAACATATTGTTAAGGTCTTCCGTTTCAAACGGAAGACCTTCTACTGATTCTGATGATTAAGTTTATTCTTATTATTCTTTTTTTTTTCCTTTTCCTAGACGCCAACTTTGAGGCCTCATATTTCACTCATTTCTCAATGGATTTTGCTCTAATTTTCAGAGTTGATAGACGTTACTAAATTCTATCAGAATGCTATCTTAAATTTCAAAAAGTCACTTGCGGTTTTGAGTTATTTCCCTTTAAACGAAAATTTATAGGCTTTCGTTTCCAGACAAAGGCACAGAGATTGCTAAAGCTGGAGCAAAAATTCTACTGATTTTAGATAATAGAAGGAATGAAGTTGTGCATAGTGGTTTTTGTTTTTCGATTTCTCTATCCAAAATGGTGCTATATAGGTGTAAAAAATTAGAAAGCCTAAAAGAGCGAAAATTTACACATATTTTGCTTTTTATCTTCTAAACTAAAAATATTTTGTTAAAACATAAAGAACAAAATTTGTGCAGAATTACAAGATCTTTTAAATGATGTCTAGAAAAAAAGGGCTGACCCCTAACTTAAGGGATCTAGAGGGGCCAACAGTTTTTTCCAGATATGTCAAAAAGTATTGAGAATTTGTAATACATCCAATAAGCAATATTGTTCAAAATGTCAAGCTTATTCTAATGAAGTCGTCAAAATGCGTCCGGCGACGTCACTTCCGGTCAAATCGGAAGTAGTCAGAAAATGCATATTTTTGCTATTCTTGACAAGTTTTTGAGTAACATATATATCACAGAAAGCACAAAACACTTAATTTTCCGTCCATCGACATCACTTCCGGTCAAACTGGAAGTAGCAAAAAATAGCTATTTTTTTTAAGGTTTTGATGCAAAATTGAAATTATAAAGTGACTGGAGACGACTAAGCTCATTGCTTTCTTTTAGCTGACGTCACTTCCGGTCAAAACACGACGGAAGACCTTCTCGTTGCTTTGCAACGAGCTTTGCTCTAGTTTTTACTCTGTTTCATATTATTATTATTCATAAAGGTCTTCCGTTTCCAACGGAAGACCTTCAACTGATTCTGTTGTTAAAGATTATTATTCTTTTTTTTCTTCTACTTCCTAGACGCCAACTTTGAAGCCTCAATTCTCAATTGATTTCGCTTAAATTTTCAAAGATACTAGAAGTTACTTAATTCTATCAAAATGCTGTCAAAAACTTCAAAAAGTCATTTCTGGTTTTGAGTTATTTCTCTTTAAACGAAAATTTATAGACTTTCGTTTCCAGACAAAGGCTCAGAGACGGCTAAAGATGGAGCAGAAATTTTACTGATTTAAGATAATAGAAGGATTGAAGTTGTGCACATCGGTTTTTGTTTTTCGATTTCTCTATTCAAAATGGCCTGTATAGGGGTCAAAAATTAGAACGCTTAAAAGAGCCAAAAATTACTCACATTTTGCTTTTTATCTTCAAAACTAAAAATGCAGAATTAGAATGTCTTTAAAATAACATCTCAGAAAAAGGGTTGGCCCATAAAATTAAGGGCCAAGAGGGGCAAAAAGTTTTTCCTTCATATCTCAAAAAGTATTGAGAATTTGTAATATGTCAAAGAAGCAAAGTTTTTCAAAATGTCAAGCTCAATCTATTGAGGTTGTCAAAGTACGTCCGGTGACGTCATTTCCGGCTTAACAGAAAGTAGTCGGAAAACGCATATTTTGCCATTCTTGACAAGTTTTTGGGTAACATCTGTTCCTGGAAGCAAAAAAATTAATTTTCCGTCCGTCGTCGTCACTTCCGGTCAAACCGGAAGTAGCAAAAAATGGCTCATTTTTGCATTAAATGACATAGATTAAGTGGATTTAAACAATTTTAGGATGCTATTACTCATTTCTGTAAAAATGAAAGTTACTTCCGGTCAAACAGGACGGAAGACCTTCTCGTTGCTTTGCAACGAGCTTTGCTCTAGTTAGGGTCTTCCGTCTTCAGCGGAAGACCCTTCTATTATTCTTATGTTTCTTTTTCAATTTTCTTATTAGGGTCTTCCGTCTCCAACGGAAGACCCTTCTATTATTCTATTGTTTCTTTTTCACTTTTATTATTATTAGGGTCTTCCGTCTCCAACGGAAGACCCTTCTATTATTCTATTGTTTCTTTTTCACTTTTATTATTATGTCGCCCCGAACGAAGTCGGGGACGACATATTGATATTGTACGCATGTTTTTTTTATCCAGGCTGTTTCTCGGAGATGGCTGGGACAATCTTCCTGAAACTTTCCTTCAAGGACGATCACTGGTTGTAGTTGTGCAGTGAGGTCGTTCAGTTCCAATATGTCTACCGTTGCCATGGAAACCTGTAAAAAGCGACAAATTTTGTCCGAGAGTGTTCTCTCTGGTCCCTTAAACGTTCGTCATGAAACTTTTCTTATTTTAATGATTAGTATCTGTAGTTCTGCAACTCGTATTTAAAATTTTCATATAATCGATTATTGCCATGGAAACCAGGTGAAAGTTAAAATTCTTTAATTTCGATTTTCTCAATAACTACTCAGGCAATCGTTTTGAAACTTTCAATGTTTATTCCTTGCAATGTGTCAAAGTGATTTCTACTTTCAAAATAATTGTAATGAGTCGCTCACGGTTGCCATACAA
>NW_026927295.1:240000-300522 GCF_032062105.1 Saccostrea cuccullata | reverse complement strand
TGGCCGTGAAACTCTACAGAAAATACTGCTGTGGTCTGTTCTACATGTTCCTGAATATTACAAGTCAATCGGAAATTTGGCGTGAGTTTTAAAAAAATATTCTACGTTGCTGATACGTCGTTCCGGGTTTGATTTTTTTTTTTAATTGCCGAGAAAATTTATAACTTCTCTATAATGTTCAGGATCACTGTAAAACTTGAAATACATTTTCTTTGACGTCTCTTCTACATGTTTCCGCATTTTTATGTGGATCCCAGGTGGCGTATGAGTTAAGGAGATGAAATTTAGGTTGCTCTGGTTTAATAGGGGGGGGGGGGGTCGAATAATAAATAAGCGGGGTTTGTATTTTACAGCTTGGGTATGAATTTTTGAATTCAGGTTAAAGGTCAAGGTCAAAGGTTAAAGGTCAAGGTCAAAGGTTAAAGGTCACGGTCAAAGGTCAAGGTCATTTTTTTTGTTAATTGAGCCTCTACTTACAAGGAGCTTAGGAGAATATTCTTGATGTTGTTTTTTTTTTTAATTACCAGGTATTAGCGGTGAATTATAGAATTTATAAATAATGTTGCGATGTTTCCTAGAACATGGACATGAACTTTAGGTCAAAGGTCAAACAGACAGGTTAAAAGTCAGAATAAATAGTGGTATTTCAAGAGATTTATGCCCAGAAAGTTAATAGAAGTTAATTTTTACTAGACGAGCTTGTTGCAAAGCAACAAATAAGTCTTCCGTCTAATTCTGAAGATGATGAGATCGAGATTGTTAGACATTTACGGTTATGTGTGCAAAAACGAGCCATTTACAAATACTTCCGGTCTGACCGGAAGTGACGCCATCTTAACTACTTTAAATGATATCCGCATCTGCTATTTGTTATTCTGAACAACTTTTCTTCTATGATGCTTAACAAATTGTCAATACTTTTTGAGATATCAGGAAAATACTGCTGGCCCCTCTAAATCCCTAATTTTAGGGGTCAGCCCTTTTTTTGAGATATCAATTGAAAGATCGTGTAATTCTACACTTCTTTTGTTCTATATGTTTTAACAAAATATTTCTAGGTAAAAAGTTATCATAGAAAAGGCGTTAAGAATTTTAAAAGTCATGATAGGACTATTTTCGGCCCATAGCGAGCGCCGGCGCGTCGTACTTCCGGTAGTTGTGATATACAAAAGGCACTTCTCCAAAGTTTGCTCTAGCATCACTGAAAATATCATGCTTCTGTGTTAAGTACTTTCTGAGAAAACTGCCAGACAAAGTGACCCTCTAAAAATCACTAAATCGCAGAAAACTCCGAACCGGAAGTGACGTCATCAAAATAAAAATATATATATCTAGATTTTTTGATGTTCTATCAGACCTGAAAGTTTCGTGAAAATCGATCGACCCGTTCTCGAGAACTCGCGCGCACAAAATCGGTAAGAAAAAAAAACAATAATAAAAATAGTGGAAAAGAAACCTAAGAATAACAGTAAGGTCTTCCGCTGAAGACGGAAGACCTTAATAATAATAAGAAACCGAGTAAAAACAATATGTTCCCAAACTCCGTTTGGGGAACATAATGAGTGTTAATTCGACGATTTCTGATCCATATGCTGCCTTAACACACCTGCGTTCTCTGTAGATGGATTATATTACATAGATAAATGCCTTCCCATGGGTTGTTCCATTAGTTGCAGAATTTGGGAAACATTTGCAACTTTTCTACACTGGCTTACTCATTCAAGTATGGATTGAATACATTAATTATTACTTAGACGATTTCTTTTTAGCAGGTAGGTCTGGTAGTGAGGAATGTGAAATTCTAATGTCACTTTCACAAGTTTGTGTCATCAATACTATACCCAATCTTCCAAGTCTAAAAGAGTGGTGGAATTGGTAAGATATTTGGTTCTTAGACTGATGATCAACAATGTTATATATAGGGCAAATCATATTGGTAGCTTGGATAAAAAAATTTCAGATTCTATTTCTCGCAAACAGTGGTTCCGCTTCAAGACGTTGGCACCAGAGGCAAGCACCAGCCCAGACCCTCTTCCAGTAGAATTAGTCAACATGATTTACAGATTCAAATGAATAAATTGCTAGATGCTTCAATCTCTCACAACACTTAGACAGCATACGAAACAGGACAAAATTCATTTTATAATTTCCGGAAAGAATTTGAGTACAAAATTTCATGGCCCTTACCTCTCAGGGATGTTGTTCACTTTGTTGCTTATCTGTCACTTACGAAGTATTTCTATGCTACGGCTAAATCCATGTTACATTCTAACCTCCGACACCTTATTGATGTTGTAAATGGAGAGGGTGTTTTCTTAACATATGAATCTGTTTGTGATATATATCCACAAGTGAAGATTATTTTTTTAGAATAGATGATTGTTATAAATGCTCTTAAAGCATGGATGAAAAAAGTGAATTTTGAAGGAAATGTATATGAATCACAAACCCTCTGCTTATGTCAAATATATATACCCTTTTAGATTGCCAAAAATCAAGGCAATTTAATAATCTTCTCAATCAAAATAGCACAGAACCTGCTGGTAAAAGAAAGTGGAGTGAAGTATTTGAACTGAACGACAAAGAATGGAAATTAATTTTTAAATTGCCTTTTAAAGTTACAAACACCTGCAAACTGCAATGATTTCAGTATCGAATTTTGAACAAAATTTTGGCTTCAAACTCATATCTTTTCAAAATCTAAATCATAGACAACAAGAATTGTACTTTCTGTCAAGTGGAGGAAGAAACAATTGAACATTTGCTATGGGAGTGTGATCATGTACAAGATTTTTTAAGAGAATTTGAAACTTACCTTGAATATAAAAAAATCTTCAGATACACGTAACATAAAAATATTTTCATTTTTGGATTCTAGGATAAAAGGAAAATATACAAAATAATCTTGTTCTATGGCTGGAATGTTATATCTACACAATGAGGTACACAGGGAAGACACTTAATGTACCTTCTGAGATATCGCTTATGAATACATTTTATGAAACTCAAAAATATATTGCATACAATTTTTAGATTAATATATATGATATGAATGCATGCACTCCTTTCTCTTTTCTCCCCCTGCCTAGCCTTTTCTCTCCTGTCAACTTCCCCCTCCTCTCTCTCTCTCTCTCTCTCTGTTTCTAAAATGAAAAAAACTACACCTTCTGTACTTGTTATTAATCATTTCTCTATGAAATAACAGAATTTATTTTGTTTTTATTTTGAAAAAGTTATTTTTATAATAATACTCGTATTGTTACAGTCTAGTAGTTTTGGTTTTTGACGAACACTTGTCATCTGAAATAATGATACCTCTTTTGCTGACCTATCAATTGTAATAGCAAATTTTTGATGATAATTTTTCCAGCAGTTCATGTTTTTGACAGTACAATTTATCTAAGAGAATATATTTTTTACTACTTCATACTTGAAAAAGGATATAAGCTTTCAAAGTGCCTTGCCTTATGATCTATGATTTTTTATACATATATTTAACTTTTTCAAAATAAAATCAAAATAAATTCATATATCTTTTTGTTGCCTTTATTTTCTTAATGTTCTTTAAACATAGATTATAAAGCAGGAAGCTATTATTACCTGGCGATTTGTTATTGTAATTCCTCGCAACTATCACAAATGCATTTGTTATGCAAGATATTTTATTTTCATAGGCTCGTGTTTGCTCTGCTCGTGATTAATATTGTTAAAATGTACTTAAAGATATGAATAATGCTTGTTATCTCAATACTTTATACCACATGCCTGTTTAATGTACGTTTGATAGAAGATAGTAGGTGGCCATTGACTGATTTACTACTGAAAGCCGCTAGACAGTTTATGTTAAATAAAGTTTGTAGTTATTCCATTTCCTTGGGTAGCATGACTTAGGAATCAGGTTAAGGACATTAGCGTTAGAGATTATTTTTTTAGGAAAGCGAGTACTTAAGGGTAGTTTACTTATTGCAATATCATATAAAACAACAATGGTATGTCAATAGAAAAATATTTTGATTTGAATTAGAAATGAATTACTCAATGCTCTTTATGTATTTTAAGAGCTCCTTTCCTAATTTTCACTTAATAATCGCTTTTCTGCATGAAACGTCATGAATCAGTTGGCTTATGATAAGATTTTTATAATAAATAAATATCACTATATACACCTATTTACTGGCTGTGAGCATGATAGGACTTTATCAAACAGGAGCTCTCTGCCTTGTGGCGATGTTTTAAATGGGTATACCCTTGTAATTTATTTTATAAAAGTAAACCAGATTATAACAATGAATCAACTGTCCCTTTTTAGATAACCATAAACTATTGAAATGTATATGTTGCCTTAACTCTTAATAACTTACAAGCAAAAATACTTTTTTCGACAGTATAATATATGTCTTATTACCACGTCACATCACATATCTGAATAATTATCGAACATTCCTTCGTCCTACATACAAGTTTATCTATATCATTGATAACAATCTACATGGAAAAAATCTCAATAAGGAATATATTTTTATCAAATCAGATTACAAATCTATATTTCATTATCACCATATATTGAGTTAAATAAAATATAACTATTACAATTAAGCTCACGACTTTATAAATAAAAAGTACGATGTAATAATGCAGAATCCCTGAAAAAAAGGAATTTGAAAAACTTTTATTATTTTGAATTCCATTCATAATTTAGTGTCGTAGTTTTACGGCAATAGATTGTACATTTAGGACTATCACATTGACTTGACTCACAATTTTGTTTTGTTCTACTTTCATAAAACACTTAAATTGTTGATTTTACCCAAAAATAAATACTTACTTCCTGATCGCAGATATATTTCCAAATATGCTATATTAAATTTCCTTTGTAACCACACTTTCCACCAAACTGATGTGTAACCGTTAGCGTATTCAGCAATAGCACATGTAGGAAGGTAGGTCTGATTTGTATTACCATCAACTGCTTTGTCAGCGGTCCATGTGCTGGTACCATGAGGAGCAACATTCCAAGTTGCATTTCCCTGTAGATTCTGTTCATTTGAATGTGCCAGATTCACTGCAATGTGCCATTTTATTAATTTGCTATATTTTCATTAAGGGTATTAACGGTTATTTGTTGAGTTTACATAATTGTATAAGGGACCATAAAGAATGAGAAACTTACCAAAACCTGTTACTTTTAGTACACAGTGTATCAGAAAATTCACTAGGGTCGCTTCAAACCACATATCTGTTTGTTTTTATCTGTTCGACGTAATTTGTCTTCCTGTTTAAGGTCAGACGACACGCTCCTCAAATATATATTTTGTATCTCTTGGTATTATAAAAAAAAATCATATTTGTCATTCTCTTCAGTTTTTTACATTGTTTTCAAAATGTTTTTAAATATAAGTACACAAAAAAATTGTAATATAGGCCATTCAGAAGATTACCCATAAGGGTTATATAAGAAATATGACCCGGTGATATCTTATCAAAATGCCTGGTACCTTAATTTTTGTGAGGAAACTAGTTTATGTACCTAAACTTCAATGACAAATTCTTAGGAAACATAAACATTTAAGGAAGATGTCGTCTGACCTTACTTGTATGGCATGTTTACTCTTCTTTGCAGTCACGAGTTGTTATAAGTTGTAATTCTTTATGCAAACAGCAGAATAATGTATATATTTATGTTAAGGTCAAGATCTAGTAAATGAAAGGTGCTTACAGATTTATCAATTTTGGGAAATAATTTCCTTTATTGATGTTTTACACCTTAAGCTTGGTCAAATAAGATGTTTCGGGGCATAATTTGTAAGTAAACAAAATGAAAAACTGTATTTTAAACAGTCATTTTCGATGAAAAATTAAGAAAACCAGTCATGAAAATGGGAGTTTTTTCATATTCGACAAAGGAAATGTATCCAGATTGCCTTAAGTTATTTACTAGATCTTGACCTTAAGGTAGATGGAGAAACATGGAGATAAAGTACAGCTTTTGAACAGGGCAATTACAATATAATTTGATATATGAATAAATAAACCGGATGATAATAGAGTAGGATAAAAATATCTAAGATGTATATATTGTTAAGCATATTTTATAATAATATATCTATGCAAATATTGTGAATTTGGGAAAGATATCTTGGGGTAGCTAAAGAATAAGACGCATACTCAGTTAAGAATTTCATGCAAATGTGAAATTTATATTGCATTACTACTTACCATTTCTCCAACCACGAAATTATATCCCCACAGATTAATATTTTTTTCTCAAACCTCGAAAATTTAACCCCACGAAAATATGTGTTTTTACAGTAGTTTGACATTCATTTATTTTTAATTTCACCAGATATTTTATTTAAGTTTGCTGTTTTATGTATATCAAACATGCTTGACTCATTTCCCGTAAAGAATATATAGAAGACAAGATAACCTATTTTCTTACTGCAGCTATTGATTCAGTGAAGAGAAACAATCTACAATTGACTTATCAACACCGCTTATTGTAACAAGAATGCAGAAGTAAAAAAAAACAACATCATTGATGGACCTATGTATATACTCTACAAGCTCTGAGATAAAACAAGAGTTCTAGCTACAGGATAATGTACATAATTTACAATAGCTTCATAAAAGTGGTCGGTTCTTGATAAATATGACATTTCGTGAAGATTGTTCAAAGGCGTCAAATAGATGTAGAAATGTTATGACGCAATAATTAGCTATTTATATCTCTGCAAATAAATCAATTAAAAAAAAATGATTCATTGCTTTTCAGATGTATGTATTTTTAAAATGAAATTATAAAATAGCAAACTACTGGCAAATCGCATTTATAAGCATGATAACTTTCTTTTCTATCGACAACTTTCCTGTATGGATAAGAAAATTTCATACATTTATCCCTCTTATTCTGGCATTGAAGTATCCACTAGGAATTCCATGAACAGTTACAAAATCTATTCACGTCACTGGTTAAATTTCTCTAATCCCAAAATCTCTCTGATTCCTGAAAAAGTCTGCCTCGTGGACTGTGTGTTTCTGTGTATGAATGTTTCCCGCTTAAATGTCTGCATAGAAATTGCGAAACAGTCGAAAAAAAATACTCAGTTTAATTCTGGTGTTGTCTAACCTACACTATAGCTAAGTAAAGCAATGACCAGATATTTTAGAGATTAAGTGATTTATGTCATATTAGGGGGTAAAAAAAAACTCATTCAATTCTCATCGCACTCATTTAAGCTTCAATCAGCTACGTTAAAAAGGTCAGAGTTCATATTCCTGGTACATCGTATTGGAAGCTTAATTGTAACGTCTTGAAAATTTAATAAGCTTCAACAATTAATTAACGTCATTATGGTGCGTAAATATTAACTTGAATTTATTTATTTTATCAATTATTTATAATATCTTGTAAAATTTCAATACTTGATTGCAATACAGTCGAGTAACAGAAAAAAGTCTTTCATCTAATATGCCGTCATCAGCCTTGACATGACGCAGCACAGGTGATCCAGATGATTACATTCAATGGTTTAATAACTACAAGAATGCTTAAATATATATGATATAATCGCTAATTTTTAAAATATGATCATTAAATTTAAAAGAAAACAATTTTTTAAAAACAATTTTTATAGAATATGAATATATCTAGTAGCATTGGAGCTGCCCAAGGACAAAGAATGCAGAGGATATCGCTCAAACGATCAGCGTATTAGTGATTCACATCAAAAGTGCAAGGGCATAGACTATTTTGTTTGAGCTGAAATATGGAATATTTATTCCTTAAATAGTGTATATTTTGAAAAGTGCTTTGGGCTGATCCTGGTCTGCATATTATTATTTTTAATTATAATAATATTTAAGCAAAGTCGAAATTTTTACATATGTAGCTATTATAAACATTTTCGGCAAAATTTTCAGTACTTCGCAAACAGCACAGACTAGCTCCCAGCACTTTTTAGGTAGAGGAAATACACATCCTCTAATGTGTATCATTATTCTCTTGAAAAACAAGCGTATGCCCTTGCGCTTTCCTCATTTCGTACATTCGGCTTAACAACTCTATTTTGATACAAGTCACGTGAGAAACAGCTGATACATGCGATATAACTGGTAATACCTACGGTCCAGTCCTGTCCATTATGGATAGCTACGAGGGTTTTCCCAAAAAGTCGTAGACAGGGAAAACAGTTTAGTTTCTCTTTGCTAGATTAAATTTCTTTTCTTGTTATACCAGAAAGTAACATTTTATGATCATGCATTTCAAGTTTCATGATCATATCACATTTAGTAGGAAAACTATGAAAAAATAAAAAATGCATGTACTGTAGATTCCTAATTATACGCAAGGAATTAATTTCCGCGTAATTTCGCGAGAAACATCCCTCGCGAAAAAAGTTTTACTCGCTTTTCTTTTTTTTTTTTGGTGCTGAAATCTATGTAAATTCTGTTAATCAACCGTCCATTCGCAAATTATAATTCTCGCCATTTGACGTTGAAGAGCCAGTTCGCGATAAAAAGTACTAGAGAAAAATAAGGAATCTACAGTATGTGTACATCGGTGCACGAAAGCAAGCGTAATTTACGTCTCTTATAACGTCATGATCTCGTTTTCTGCTTCAGACGCGTCTGTTAACATTCAATTTTTTTTTAAATGAAAGGTCACTCTTGACTTAAGAACTTAATATTTAAATTCACTACTGTCGTTTTTTAAGCAGATTCAAATTTCACTGGAAATTTAGTCGAAAAATCGCCTAACATTGTAGACAGTAGAGAACACACATTGTTTGACGTCGTTCGTGGCCCAGATTGTTTCACATTGTCTGTGTTTAACAATCAGTACTCTACTTCATACATGCTGTAACTATTTTCGGTATAGAGGGAAAACCCTCATTGAATCTCATGCCATTTAAAGATAATTTCTTTATGAAAAATTAGTGTGTAATGTCACTTCTGTGCTCTTTCTCCCTGTGTCTGATGTATATAAACCATATCCAAAACAATTTATTACATTTCCGTGCCCCGGTTACGCGTTTGACGACATTATTTTCATCTAACTCAATTCCGACAACACTTTGAAAATCGTGACACCAATCGTCTGTTTCTAATGCTATTTATATGAAAGATTTTGATTCTGATTTCACTGATTTAAATTTTAGTTTAATGTTTTACATAGTACCAAAGAAATAAAAGCAAATGTAATAGTAAAATGAGTAAATTATTCCGAATTTTGTTCGTGCGCCGACAGACCTTATCGGCCTTCATATAAATCGTCCTGCTATTATTAATAAGAAAGATATATTTAATAATTCACAATATTAAAGAACATTGAATATATTATGTCTATGCAAACTTTGGTTAGAATTGGTTGCATGTTTAAAAAATTATAAACATTGTCTACGACTTTTTAGGACAACCCTCGTATATCACATTTTCTACAGGTAATCAGTTGCTTTGTTACATTTTTTTAAAATAAATAATACATATTAAAACGGTGCTAACATAGCTGAGCAGCTACATTGGTTCTTATCCAACGCTCAAAGTCAAAGTTTTCATTCTAGGAAGAGCTGGATTTGTGGCTTTGTGAACATTAATAACAACTCAAAAATTAGAACTATTTGAACCATGATAAAAACTAGTAGATCAATGAGAAAAAAGTGTTACTTTTTTCTCATTTTAAAATACAATCTTACTTGCTTTTAGAAAACTTATGAGGATATATTCCATATCATTGCATTTTTAAGATATTCTGCAAATGTTATTGGTGGTTTTCTTTCATTTTTATATCAAGGTCTTTTTTGATATTCTAAATTTTCAACGTCGAAACAATAGATAATAGTAAAGAATATACGAATTGTTTACATATGCTCTACCTCTTCTAGAATTAAATGTACACTATCACGTCGATGACGTGAAGATAAGTGAAAATTGAGTTATCTTCACATATTGGCATATATTCCCTCTGTTGAAACAGACAAGGCCACAAGTTGATAACACCGTCTGTACTCCTCCTACAAAATATACATGTATAGTAAAATATAAGTTGAATTCAAATAAATTTGGATTATATATATAAAGGAGTGTAGGACAAAGAAAAATCCACGGCATGTGCGGCACAGCTAAGGTTACAGTAGGGAGGCGGGGCTTAATTTATACGGGAAATGTTTACCATTTACATCACACAAAATATAAGGTCTTCAAAATACCACGAAATGATATTATTTGCTAATTCAAACTGCTGGATAGCTATAGACTACATAAAACTTACTTTTACATGCAGTTTTGCCGTTTGTTAACCCCCATACAACAAAATATAAACGTTGCATCGATCACAATCCACTTGTCAATATGAACACATATGAAAAATGTACTATTAGAATTCAATTGGGCAATTCAGTTTACTACTAGATGATGGTCAAATGACCCTCAATTGACCGTTAGCTGAATTTTTGTCATGCAAATGAGGGAGCGTTCAATTTATTTGCATAGAGTGGACCACTGTTGAATGCTACTATATATTCTTTGCAGTTGACCGCTGGTTGAATAATTCCTCTATTTCCTTTGCAGTTGACCGCTAGTTGATTACTCCTCTATTTTCTTTGCAGTTGACCGCTAGTTGAATACTCCTCTATTTCCTTTGCAGTTGACCACTAGTTGAATACTCCTCTATTTCCTTTGCAGTTAACCGCTAGTTGATTACTCCTCTATTTCCTTTGTAGTTGACCGCTCATTAAATACTCCTCTTTTTCCTTTGCAGTTGACCACTAGTTGATTACTCCTCTATTTCCTTTGCAGTTGACCATTAGTTGAATACTCCTCTATTTTTGTTTTTACAGTTAACTGTTAGTTGAATACTTCTCTATTTTCTTTGCAGTTGACCACTAGTTGAATACTCCTCTATTTCCTTTGTAGTTGACCGCTCATTGAATACTCCTCTATTTCCTTTGCAGTTGACCACTAGTTGATTACTCCTCCATTTTCTTTGCAGTTGACCACTAGTTGATTACTCCTGTATTTCCTTAATAGTTGACCGCTCATTGAATACTCCTCTATTTCCTTTGCAGTTGACCGCTAGTTGATTACTCCTCTATTTTCTTTGCAGCTGACCGCTAGTTGAATACTCCTCTATTTCCTTTGTAGTTGACCATGAGTTGAATGCTCCATTAGTCAGTGCACTTAGGTTGCATGCATTATTTGAAAAAATAGAGGGAGATTTGAAATCTAAGACAAGCAGTGTTCTTGAAAGATAAATTGCCATGTCTCTAAGTATGAAAAGTCAAAGCAATGGATTTTCTAAATTGACATAAATGTACATGTACATCTAAATGCATATTATGAATAAATTGGCACATTCTCATAAGTTGTTACACACTTTCTTCATTTTCTGTGCAGAAAAGGTTATACGAGGGGTGATCAAAAAGTTCGCGAACTATCTCTATATTTACAAACCACAATTCAGATCAGAATGAAATTTACACACATAAAGTCATACAAATGTTCTATAATAGCATAATGTAATGGAACGTTTTTCCTCGTGTTTGTTACCTCAAAATGTGAAAATGATGTCAAAAGGTAGATCACTTGTGACAAAAAATGGTTGACACAGTCGTATACGAGAAACGAACGGTTGTAAAGTTAATCGTGTATTTTGGAAATTCCTTTGTATAACTTTATAGTAATTTGTATACGGTTTTTGAAGATAAAAGACTTGCTAGAAGTTTTGTCATTAATTTGATTGATTGTAAGAGTGAAGGAAGGGAGGTGTTTTTAAATAATGTTTGTTTTGTTTTGCAGTAAAAGCAAACTTGGAGAGAGACCTATCCTTTGTTAAGCAATTTGATACAAAAGATCGCCAACTTACAGTTAGAAAAATGATATATCTTTACAATAATATTATTATCAAATCCCTAAAATATCGTTTACTTTACACTTTAAACAGATCAAATATGATAAAGTGAAGGCACCCATACTTTATTCACATGAAATAAATGACACTCAAAAGACAGAGGACTTGGGTTTTGATGGTCACCATGCTCATTCTACAGAAGGATATCATTATCCACCCATATTTTTTCAGAGACTGGGTCATTTCTGATAATAAGACTGTTTTTGGTGGAAAAAATAACTTGCAATGTTAGAAGTATAAGAGTTGGAAAAAATACTAAGCTTCTGTGACAGAACGCTTAAGAGCATGTCACATGACCGCCCATATCATGTGATCCGCTCATGGACAGATTGGTTGCGGATGCGCATTAAAATCAGAGAGGACTACTTTGAAACATTTTCAACACTGAAATCCTATATCATTTCTTTTTCGGAAGTTATTCAATGAGTTCGCGAACTTTTTGATCACCCCCCGTATATAGAATTAGTCAAAAGCAATGGCATATTTTTACCAACACAACAAGAAACGCAACAAAACACGTAGTGCATGACAAGTTTTCAGAACTCTTTCAATATCAAAAAAGTACACAATAGTAGGGACCTAAACAAGCTACATTTTTTTCCATTCCTCAAATCTTACTAAATAAATCTTTAAATCTTATACTTAAAATAGTACATGAGATTTCACACGCTGAATCATTATGAAGACAATACTGTTTCAAACAAGTTGCTGTCCTTCAAAAAAGGACTGCAATACGTGGACCATATACATGATTTTTCTAACTGAAATTCAATTAAGAAAATTTCTAGGTGTAAGGAATATTCCAGTAGGTTTGTTCAATATTTCTGCAATGATCTGCTTATAACTGATTGTAGTCTTAAAGCAAAATTGTGAAATTTTATGTCCGATTAGCGACCTTTAGTTTTGTCAGTTTAAAACATCAGGTTATTTTGCTACGTGTAACTCATACTGACTTTACATCTGTTCTGGGTTTATACGGAAGAAAATACAGACCTTTATCAAACGGTATTTTGTTTGCTGAAAAACTAAATTATTTTGCGAGCCTTGTACAACAAAACTTCCTGTACGAAAACTTAGGCCCTGACTCCAGCCGGAATTCAGAAGATGGAATCGGCCTATCATCCATAGGGAACTTAATAAGACTATTAGACGGAGTCCGGGTGGAGTCAGGGCGTAATAGGGCTCGAAATATTTAAATGAGCTAAGGCGTATTCCGCCTTTCCTAATATGGATTACCTCCAAGGCGTATTCCGCCTAACCTGCAAGACGTATTCCACCTGACCTGCAAGGCGTATTCCGCCTTACTTATAATAGGCATATTCCACCGAATCTGTAAGGCGTATTCCGCCTAACTTCAGGTAGGCGTATTCCACTTACTAGCAAGGAGTATTCCCCCTAATGGTTAGAGGGATTTTGCATTAGTGTTTACATAATCTACATGTACTTATTACGGTGTATCAGATATTGTTGTTTCAGACTTTTACAAACTTAACAATTAAAAAAAAATTAAATTATACAAATTATATATCATTTATTTTTTTAGTTCTTTAAAATTCAATGACTACAAAACATGTTTACATTTGAAAATGTCCTGCCTTGCCTCCACATGAATAAATGATAAAAAATATTGTACCAAAACTTGATTTAACAATTAGCTGTTAATTTACAAGTGGTTGAATATTTTCACGAAATTCTTTCTGTGTCATTTTTATTGTTCTCCTTCCTAAGTTATCAGTGGTATAACCTAGCTATCTTTTCCATGATTCCAGCTTTCCTTTGCCATTCTTCACACAACACATGATGAAGTCTGTAAAGAAAATACAAAACTGAGGTGAATTTGTCATTTTAAAAAACTCTTTAACATTTTTCAATAAAATGACTCTTTATATTATGATTTCTATTCTGTATTACAGATCAGCTAGGATGCAAACATTCTTGTGTGATGTTTCTCAACACTAAAACTTACATAATATAAGAATAATTTTCATATATATCTATCAGTTGTCTGATATCTTCATGTATTCTTACCTCTCATAACCTGCTGTGGCTGTCAGCCGGTTACGTCCATAGATAAACTGGTTCCCATTACTCTCCAGTACATTTGAATGAAGCACATGTGTTAGAGTGCATTTTCCCATGAATCTTCAGCAAGCTCTCAAACAAGAAGAGCAGACTTGCCTTTTACTGGTAAGGGTGGATGGACGGTGGCTTCTGGCCTTCATCCTGACTTGCTGTAATTGTCGCTATCCTCATTTTACCTTTATCAGCCGTAATCGCTGAGGACTTGTACAGCTCGAAGAGCTGAAATGTATAACACTGCACTCAGTGCACTGCAGAAAATCCTAATATTTACAATTTTAATATTAAAGAGGTTTAAATCTCTTATTCAATTATTTCATAATTTTCATACATGTATTTGAAAAAGGTTCTAACATAAGACCCCTTTCTACAAATATATCTTTAAGTAACATGTATAATCAAATGAAAATAAATAGCTGCTCATGGAATAATGTAGATCTAACATATCATATCTATGAATAATAGTACTCTTATCCATGTATTTTTTGGAATGTAAATGGTGACTTACAGATCTCAAACCTGACTCCTGATCCAAACTAAGCAGCGAACTACTTTTAAAGGGTGTTTGTGTGACAATTACACTAACCACTGGTTAAAACAGTGCTTAGACACAAATAATAACAAAATTTTGAACCGTAATTTTAAAACAGGAAGTAAGTGACGGTCGCTAATTTTAAAGGGAAATCAAATGTCCGGAAAACACATTAAAGCTAGTCCGCCATATTTCCCGTTCTTGAACGCTCCCCGTACAACCCGTATATAAGGAGCAGATCGACAATCAGTTCAATGTATTTCATTGTAGATATCCGACGAGTGAAGACGTACATCTTACAATGCGTGCTACTAAATCTCGATGAAATTTTCAAATTTTATGTTTTGTTTTCAAAACAGGACAAAAGTATCATGAAAAATACGGGTCAATACATTATTTACAAACAAAAAATGCACATAAAACAAGAAACAAGAAAACATTGATGTAACCATCAATTGTCACCCGGAAAATATATAAAGTAAACAATGGAAATGAGTCTTGATCATCAAACTGCTTCGATATATGTGAAAAGACATGCATTTAATTGATGGAGACGATAGTCGCGAATATTTTGAAAACTTATAGTCGGATAAAGATCAAACAAAAACGATACTATTTTAAACTTGATCAATTCCTCAAGTAAATGTTGGCTGCAAAAAATGTAAATTGAATTTACACACATGCATCACCTATCAAAAATGTATTTAATTTACAATTTTAGATTATAAAACACGAACTGTGCATAGTACGTTTTTAGGCGAGAAGAAAAATTCAATATTCTAAAAAAAGGGACCTGTCGTTTTTTCGATAGTAAATGATAAGCAACTTTACATATTAAATATGAAAAGCATATATATTTTTACAGATTCACTGTATGGAAGTAAATATATTATGTATCTCGTAATTCATAAGGGGAAAGAACATTCTGATTAACAAACTTTTCAATGTTTAGAAAACCATTAATTCTGAATAACTACTCCCACCCCAATCCCCATACACCAACACTTAAACTTATATGTATAGAGCAGCCCGGACCTCTGGGCTGCAATAAACACAAAGAATAAGACCACGAAAGGAGAACTGCATGTCGGCCACGAGTTTCGAGTATGCAATCGGGTGTAACAAAATAGAACGGTTTATATACCCGTCTGACGGTGCCTATTGATGAGAAGTGTTCAGCTTTAAAATAAGAAAAGGGCATGTTACTTAATAATTGACCAATGAATTAATTTAGTTTTTTTCATATCTTTTATCTCTGTGCTTTTTAACATTTTACTCCAAAACGCAAACACTCATAATATTAAGAAAATTTGCAGGTGGGTGGTGGTGGTGGTGGGGAGGGGGGGTTGAGGCTACCCTACATTTGGCAAAAAGAAATGACGCCTGAAATTTTATGCACATTTTTTTTAAGATCTGGGTTAGTGTAGAGTGTATTGTGAATATATGGGACCTCAGTGTTATTGGACTTAATTAACAGAGTAATGGTGGAGTCCAAATTTTGGCTGTACAAAATTAAAAAAAAATTGAAAGAGAGAGAGAGAGAAAGAAAAAACAAAACACAGGCTTAAAATTTAACTTACCGTTGTTTTCCACATTTATTCCTGTACCGAGGTCCTTCCCAGTCCATTTAGCACATGATGTTCACTGCCGAGTATAATTTGCTTCACTTCAAAGCTGTCACATTTACTCTACATGTATGTTTTTATTTGTATAATACTCAGTTATCCTGTAGGGGACCTCTACTATTTTATCCTTTATGGAGCCTCAATTCTTCAAGGCTATTTAACGGGCACGGTTGAGTATACCAGTCTCTTTTCCTGCCGTGTTACGCTATAATGCACGGGTATTGTATACTTATGTGAATTCCACCCATAGCCAAATTAAGTTCATTTCTACATAAGTTCTAAGAATATATTTGATACAGACACTCGGCTTCTGAGGTGAGTACGAGTTTTATTTATTCTTTCATTCAGATTTTGTTAATTTCAAGATCCTGGGTAACTTTGTTCAAATAGCATGCTTTTAAAATTGTGTTTAATATTCTGTAAATGTTGAAATTGTTCATTATGTTAAGCGTGTTTGTATAGTTTTCGTTTCTATAAATAGTTGTGTTGTAAAAGTTCGCTGGTTTTCAAGTATATTTCAACGTATCTAGTGTATATTTTGGTATAGCTCTACTTGAGTATGTGTAGTGTTGCATAAATATGTGTAACGAGTAATTGAAGGCAAGTGTGTATAAAAATGCAGTACTGCTATATGCTATATGCTGTATGCTATTTGCTATAAGATATAAGCTATGTGTAAAGTATGGTTAACCATTTGTGTAATAATTTGTGTAGTAACTTGTAACTTAATATTGTGTATTGTTTCTTTATGAGTAGGTTCCAACCCGAGAGGGGAGTGTGTGCAACGAGGAACACTACGTGTACGATTCCAGTGAATTATTGTAATTTTAAAAACAGAATATACATTTGAAACCTTTTTGGACTTGTGTTTTATTGAGTATATAATTAGAATGGATAAGACGCTTGGTCATCCGGCAACAATGGTATCAGAAGTGGGATAGGATTCCTCTAGGGATCACGGATTCCGGATAGCGAGCTAATCCATTCGTGTATCTCAATCAGCGGCTCATCTACAAGTATGACAAAAGCAGCAACTTTACATGTAACATTCGTCGTACAGCAACATTGTCTGCGATAATTTGATTCCGGCAGCAACAACTAACAACTACATTCATCATTTCAACTCTTTTCAACGTTGGATCTTTCCTCTGTGAATTGTTACTAAAATTTAAAGTTGTGTTTGTGTCTCTATTTATTCCTGTCAGCAGCTAGTCCAATTTTCTGATGAAAGGCAGATGACAGATGATGACACTTTGGCTCAAGCGTCAGCGATGTTAATGCTGCAGCAATCATCCGTTTAGCAATCATCCGTTTCCAGGACAGAACAGGACAAGGGACTGGGAAGGATCACAGAACAACATTAGCCAAGAACTTATTATTATCATAAAGAAAATATTATGTTTTGTGATAAATTTAACTTCAAACTCGGCTATGTTAAGGAAGGTCAGAGTTCACATTCCTTGTACATCGTATTGGAAGTTTAATTGGGACGTCATTGAAATTTAACACGCCACAAAAATTAATTAACGACATGATCATGCGTAAATAACAACTTGAATTTATCTATTTTATCGATTATTCATAAAATCTTGTAAAATTGCAACACTTGATAGCGATACAGTCGAGTAATAGAAGAAAGCCTTTCGTCAAATATGACGTCATCAGTCTTGACATGACGCAGCACACGTGATCCAGAGGAGTAGATTCACTGGTTTAATAATTACAAGAATGCTTAAATTAATATGATACCATTGCTAATTTTTAGACCTAATCATTAAAACTGAAAGAAAATAATTCATTAAATACAATGTGTATAGAATATGTATTTTTCTAGAAGCATTGAAGCTGCACAGGGATAAGGAATATAGAGAATATCGCTAAAACGATGAGCGTATTCGTGATTTACATCAAAAGTGCAAGGGCATAGACTATTTTGTTTGAGCTGAAATTTGGAATATTTATTGCTCATATAGTGTATATTTTGAAAAGTGCTGGGAGCTGATCCTGGTCTGCA
Organism: Saccostrea cuccullata; assembly: GCF_032062105.1. Lineage (NCBI taxonomy): Eukaryota > Metazoa > Mollusca > Bivalvia > Ostreida > Ostreidae > Saccostrea > Saccostrea cuccullata. The sequence continues at coordinate 282,367 of NW_026927295.1, read as the reverse complement.
TAACATTAGTTTTATTAAAAACAGAATTTAAGCGAAGTGGAAATTTTTAGGTATTATAAGCATTTTCGGAAAAATTTTCAGTACTTCGCAAACAACACTGACTAGCTCCCAACACTTTTTGGGTATAGGATATAAACCTCTTTTAATGTGTATCAATCTTTTTCGTGAAAAACAAGCGTATGCCCTTGCACTATCCACATTTCCTACATTCAGCTTAACAATTCTATTTTTATACAGTCACGTGACAAACAGCTGATACGTGCGATATAACTGGTAATAACTACGGCCCAGTCGTATCCATTACTGACAGCTATATTACATTTTCTACAAGTACTCAGTTGCTTTGTTAACATTTTGTTTAACACATTTGTTAACAAGTCACTTCAGTAAGTTGTGTGTCTGTGTTGTGTAAGTAGTGTAAGTAGTAAGTGGTTTCAGTGTAAAATTTGTGTATGAGATAAAATCGTACGTGCATGTTTGGTGTACCCAAGTGCATGTATGTTGGACACAGACTCAGTTGAATACCACTCTAGGTATGTTCGGAAATTTCGAGTTGTTTCAGTCAAGTTTGATATCGTTTGTATCTTTACTTTTTTACTCTTGACTTTTGTATATCCTTTAATCATGGCTGAAAGGTTGAAAGAAATTATTGACTATGGGGTGTCATTGGGTTATAAGGAAGATGATTTGAGAAAATTTGTCAGAACCCAACAGGAAATCGAGAGAAAAGAGCAGAAAGGGAAAGACAGAAGAAGAATTAGAGTATCAACGAATGAAAGAGAAGTATGACAAGGAAATGAAACTTCAACAAATTTCCCACCAATGTGAAATGGAATTACTCCAGGAGAAAGGGAAACTAAAGATAAGTGCAAGTGATGAGGTAAGTGCAAAAATGAAAGGACCAAAGATTCCAGCATTTGAAGATGGAAGAGATGACATGGATAGTTATCTTAGGAGATTCGAGAGATACGCAGAAACACAAAAATGGTCAAAGTTAACATGGCTACACATCTCAGCGCACTTCTTAAAGGTAAGGCATTAGATGTGTATGCTCTATTACCTTCAGAGGAAGCTCTTGACTACGATAAGTTAAAATTGGATTTAAGCGAAAATTTAGATCTTCCAGGCCAGAAGAAGGTGAGACTTTCATTCAGTTTTCTGTGAGACTTAGTAGTTATCTGCAAAGATGGTTGATAATGGCAAACATTGCTGAAACTTTTGAAGCTTTGTTTGATTTGGTTCTAAGAAATCAGTTTTTGCATGTTTGTAATAGGGATTTAACTATTTTCCTAAAAGAGCGAATAACAAAAAACATTCAAGACATGGCTTGTTTAGCAGATCAATACCGGGAAGCAAGGTTGGCGAATGTTGTAACATTCACTAGCGACAAAAGCAATGATTATCGTCCACAAAAGAAGGATCGACACGATCATGATAGTCACAGGAATGGTAAAGGTGAGAAAAAATATCAAGCTAAGCCTTCGTTTATTCCAAAATCAGAAAGACGATGCTATGTATGCCATAAGATAGGCCCTATTGCTTCAGAATGCAGAAATAAGCAAAAGGTTAGTTCAGTTACTCATAAGCAATCGGAGAATTCTGTAGATGAGGAAACTGCTAAAGGTGAAACCGTTGCCAAGGTGAGTTTCGTTACTTCTTTACCAACAGCCATCGTAACAAACTCTAACGCAGGTGACTTTTCAACTAAGGTCTCTTCATCTTGCTATCAGAAGCAAAATAACTTGCCTATTTCAGCTGGATATGCCGAAGGTAAGCCTGTGACAGTTTTGAGAGACACGGGATGTACAGGTATAGTTGTGAGAAAAAGCAAAGTTGGTGAGGATAAGTTCATTAGAAACAAGTTTCAAACCTGCATTCTAGCAGATGGATCTTCAGTCAAAGTACCTGTAGCTACTATTTCTATTGATACACCATATATTACAGGAACTTTTGATGCTTGGTGCATGGATAACCCTATTTATGATCTCATCATCGGCAACGTCGATAAGGTAAGATCGCCTGATGATCCAGATCCGCTGTGGACTGAAGTGCATGCTGTGGAGACACGCCAACAAGTCAAGAAAAAGCAGAAACCGTATCCTCAACTTCATGTCCCAGAGATTGTGAAGGACACTATAAGACCAGAAGGTATTAAGATTGCACAGGAGAATGACGAAACCCTGGGAAAGATTCGTCAATGGACAGCAGCAGACCAGGGGGTACTGATACGGAGAGGTAAGATACGCTGGTTTCTGAAAAACGGATTAATCTACCGTAAGTATCAATCAACAGATGAGAACGGTAAGATTTTTATTCAACTTGTGGTACCACAGAAATTTAGAGAGGTTGTAATGAAATTGGCACACGAATCCATTATGTCAGGACATATGAGAGAAAATCGGATCTGCCAATGAATATGTAAATGCGATATGCAGAATTAAAAGCCCAATTTGCCAATGAATGGTATATTTTAATTCGAATAGGGCGAATTATTCTACGGGCAAGTTACCTAAGGTGCAAACTTTCTTGCATTTTCGTGTCTTTTGCCCAGGGCATCCGGTTTAACCTCGTTTATATATTTACTGCGTGGACCTCAGGGTCCACGCAATCAAAATTATCACCTTCCCCAGAGAACACACATGAACTGTTTCAAATCTTGGTTTTGTAATTATGGTAAAACAAACCCGATCTATAATAATGTTATTTTGAACCCCACATAAATAGCGTTAGAGAAATTTTTAACAAGACGGAGTATTCAGCTAGTGGTCAACTCTTCTTTTGCATGAAAATTTCAAAGTGTTAGCATTCAACTAATGGTAAACTGGTTATACCCTTGCAATATTGGAATTTGTAGATGACCTCTAAACTGCAAGTATAATGGCGAAAATCATGTGTCTTCGACATCACGTGACAAGTCTGAATAAAAAATCTAAATTACCTCTTTATGTAGATTTGAACCACATTACATTTTTTTTTATATCAGAGATGTCCTCAAAAGAATCGCCCATCCTGAAAAAGTATATATTTTTTATCTTAGAAAATCGCCAATTTTTCCTTTAACTGTACTGCTTTGCAACACAATACCTGTACTTTATCAAAGATATAAAAAAAATATTATAATGTGTAAAGAAAAAAAATATTGTTATTATTGTTTTGGAAGCATCATTATTTATGTCGGCTAGTTAAAAAATTCTTGAATAATTTCATCATACTGCTATTCATATCATTCAGTTTTATTTCGTTCACATACCAGCTTTGTGATGACTTCCGGTCTTCTGACCTTTAACTGCCGGACTATTGTAAATATGTCGACCTCTCCATCCATACTGATCTGTTGTAGGGCGTTATGTAAAACACAGAAGATACCAGCTGGGCCTACTCCATCCCTAAAAATTAATACGAACGCACTCTAGCAATTTTAATTTATCGTTCCATTTTAAGAATCTAATTAGGGTTTTAAAAACATGCTTTTTACTCCAATCCCTTACAATTTCAGTTGGTTCGATATGCAAGAGCATGCTCTTTGTGCTAGTAATCGAGTTATTGACAAACAAGTTGATGACACAAGAATATCAGCAGAATCGTTCTCATCATTTCATAAGTTCTACAGTCGATACAATGACCTGATCAGCAATAACGCTCATTAATTGAAATGCTAATTGATTTTTTTATGCTTATTGCAAGGCCTTTAAGAACACCGGATTGTCGGAGGATTTTTTTTTTATTTCCAGGTAATTAAATGTCACAGAAGGCATACAAGAGTTACTGGTTTTAAGGGAACATTCAATCTTCTATTGCACCGGATCCCACTTCTGATTACAGGTTCATGATTGCTGTATTGTTAATGGACTTAAGGGCTTCAGTATGGTACGTTATAATTATGAATTTCAGTACACAAGGAATGAATTATCTAATATTTTCAATCTTTTATTCGCCATTTTCAAGAAGTAACGCATAAATGAAAATTGCTAGCAAAATATATTCTGCTACAAAATAAATTTAAAGCTAATGATTCTCATCATCACTGCAATACTTGCTTGCTTATGAGAACAGAAGTAAATGATGGTTGCTTCTCCTTTTCTAGTACGAGTTTCGTGGCTTTAAGTATTGCATCATTATCATCAGCCTGTACTTGTAAAAGCTCTATATCTTTCTTTGCCTCCTATTAAAGTAATTAAAATGTCATATGAAATATTGTAAATCAACGAATTACTCCATTTTGTAAGATTTGTCTTTTATTTCGATTTTAATAGAACTACAGTTACAAAAACTAATGAACATTGTACATGATCTATTGATTGATTGATTGATAATTTATTGTTTATCGCCAAGTCGGCAATATGTCAGCCATATTTGAATGTATACGTATGTACATGTATATATTGAAGAAAATAACGTGATGTATGCCCTTCTTCAATCTCTAGTATACCAGTCACGGTAGTCTAGTGGTATAGCGTTCTTTTCGTGATCGGGAGGCCCGGGTTCGATTCTTGTTCGCGCCGAAGCGTCAAACTTAAGACGTAGAAAGAGGTAGTGTCTGTTCCATCGCCAACCTCTAGAAGTGGAAGTCACAGGTCTTCCGGATGTATGACCATAAAGGCATTGGCAAGAAAAAGAACCCTTACTGCTCAATGCCCTGAGTGCCGAGTATAGGTCTAAATTTGAAATCACCAGCAAATGATGACGTCTCCATATGAGAGAAAAATTGTCGATTTGGACGCTAAACAAAATACAATCATTCAATCAACAATTCTTCAGTTATGAAGGACTAATGGGGAAAAGTTATTAATTTACATGTAAATTGTCCTAGATGTGTGTTTAACATCAATTTTTAGCATTTGTAGAATAAGTATTTTCTTTAGAAAAAAAAGATGATGAAAATATGTTCCAAGGAAGTGAAAATTTAAGTTTTAAATGAACTTAATTATCACTTATGGTATAGTATAATTCTGTTTCAGGGGGGAATCAACTTAAATTTCAGCTATTATTCAGTTACCTTAATTAAAGCAGAGAGTTGTCCCGTGTAATTGTCAATTCATGATTTAAAAATGATGCTTTACAGCTGAGGTGGGGCTAACATAATGCAGTTGGACCGAATTTGCGTGGAAAATATTTATTATGACGTTGCACAAAAATAAATTTTGTTTATTGTTTTCTAATGTAAATTGATTTGAAAATGCTTTTATCTCTTAAAAAAGAATATAACAAATTATTAAGTTTTATGCTAACAATTTCAAATAGAATATTTAATTTTGCTAAATTCTACAGTCAATGTCACATTTTGATCCTTGTCGTATTTTTTTTATTTGGTGAAACAATTTCTTTGGTTTATAAAACTTTTGGATGGACATGTTCAAAACTTACAGTTTTGACATAATTTGAATTCAAAGAAAAAAAGGTGGGTTAAGGAAACATTCCGATTATTCAAACTTTACTAAGTCAGTGATACATGAGAACGTCATAGTAGGCGAGATGACAAAAATTTTAGAACTCATGTTTTCAGTATATGCAATTTAACTCTAGAAGGTTATATGTATAAAATTCAAAACATTGGTTAAGTTTTCGTGCGAATGTTTGGAATAATTTTTTTACCGATCGCACAGTGGGATTCTAGCGGCACATTTTATGTAGAAGAGATGTTTTTCAACTAATTTATTTACTCAAAGAAATTATTGGATTCGATGTTAATTTTATTTTTTTCATATATATTAATAGATATTGTTTTTGTTCTAATTGACCAGCGATATATTCATCATTGGTATAACAAATAACAAATTTAATTTTGAAATTACACAGTGGAATCTATATCTTCTCTCACGGCTTTTTAAAGTCTGGAACGATTTGGATGAAAATTTTTAAAATTATGTTTAAGCCTAAACTTTTAATTTGGTTTTGTCTTTGCAACATGTTATCTGAACGTCATTACATTTGTCTTATATTAGTATTGTTCAAAATAAAAAAAAAAACATAGTCAATCCTCGTAAAGAATCTTTTTTTTTTTTTTTTTTTTTTTTTGAAAAATTTGCCGTTGTTATCATTTGGCACATAAACTGTACTGTATAAACCTTATGGATGATCTTACGTCTCTTGAAATCACTAAACGGTCTTCCGATACACCACCGATATTGCTACCTGTGTCGCCCACTGCAAGGGTGAAAGGAATACAAGCCTTAGACGACCCTCTTTTTGGAAGCCAATCATTTTCCTAATAGTAAGTAGAATATTAACATATTAATTCTGTCAATAGGAAGCAATTCTATTCATCATTTGTAGGAGCAATGTATACAAAATACTTAACTTTCATAAGCAGACATAAACCAATTGAAATATATTATAGCTCTATGTTCTGTCATTTCTTTTCAGAGCTGCAGTTCTTCAGTTTAAAAATTAGATCTGTATTTTAAGGACATGTCAATATAAAAATTAACAAAATGTGTTTGTGAAACACAATGCACAGCGGCAACAACTTTTTAAAATAGCTATTTTTAACTATATTTTGCATATATGTCACAGTCAAGGTCACAAGACCATTGCCATAATTGTCATTTGAAAGACCTTGATTTATATTTAGTAAAGTATGGATACCAAATATGAAGTGTCTATCTCTTGTGACTCAAATGACAAAGGTACGATAAAACTATTTTAAGCATACAGGTCACAAGGTCATTGACGTTGGTGTCATTGGAAAGACATTAATTAGTGGAGTATGCATTCTAAATATGCAGTCTCTATCTTCTATGGTTCAGATGTTATTGCAAAGGTACAAAAAAAAACTACTTTTGGCATACAGGTCACAGTCAAGGTCACAAGGTCATTGACCTTGGTGTCATTTGAAAAAAAACTTAATTAATGGAGTATGGATACCAAATATGAAGTCTTTATCTTTCATGGTACAAAAGTTATGGCGAAAGTTAAAGTTTTCAGGCAAACAAACAAACAAACAAACAGACAGACAGACAGACAGAAAAGACAAAAACTAAATTCGCCCCGGATTTTTCAATCCAAGCCCAGAAAAAGAAGGTAAGTATAAAACCTTATCACTTTCATTAAGGACCACCAATACATCCACTTCGTGATCAAAGCATAATCTCCACAGATCCACCTCAGTGTCTGGTAGAGGAGTATGGGTCAAGATCATTCCAAAAGGATTAGTGTAAGACTGAAATGTTAAACATGACAATTTTAAAAAGTTGCTTTAAAGGTCCATTTGCACATTAATTGACAAAGATTATGACAGACAAATGTCATATACATACTGGTGTCATAACTGCATTTATGAAATCGTTTCGTCCTTTCATGTACGATGTAAGGTATACTTGGTACTTTGAAACTACGAAAAGCAAAAATAAATCCTGTGATTGGTGAAGAAATTGTCCCTGAGGGATAAGATCTAAAGAATGAAGGAGCCTAAATTTTTCTCAAATTCGAGAAACGGTTCATTTTTATTATTCTTTATAAATACGACTTGGTAAAAATATGATTTGAGTAATAATTTTTAGTAAACTCATCGTAGAACTAAATTTTAAGCTGTCCTAAAAATAAAGTCGATTAAGATTGCCACCGTCTCTCAGAAAACGTTTTTTTTTCTCTAATATAAAAATGATTTTAAAGTGAATGAAGCTACATGTACCCGGCTTTCTTTTTCGATATTATTTTCCACAACCTTTATCGGTATATGATGAACTCTCTATAAGAGTAAATTTTCTTGAATGACATGTAAAGTATCACCCAATCAATCTCCACAAAACTCTATTATAGCTGTGCACTTCGGAAAAATTTAGTCTAAATTTATTTCAACTTCATAGTGCTTCATAATTCATTTAGCAGTAAAAACACCATTTAAAGTCATTGTTTACTAATTCAAATCTTATTAGAACAGCTCACACCTTTAAAACACAAAATGATTTTTTAATAAAGAATCAATGCGTAATATACATCCTTTACAGAATACATACCAGGCGAGACTTCTTTATTTACGTTTTGACTAGTATTTTCGGCATCCACATACTCGGAGCTTTGTTGAAGTGTTTGCAAAAGCTGAATAAAAAGAAAAATAAAATATGTTCTAAGGTTACAACATTTGGCAACTTCATATCAATATCAAAGACATTTTACCTTGAACTCTTTATATAGCATTCTTTGATTTAAGGGTGATTTGTCATTCAGCAAATTTTCAATATTTTCAGAAAACTCATCTTTTGACATCGAAGTGACCTTCTGAAATCCACAATTGAGTGCCTCATGCAGGAATACATACTGCTCCTGCAAGGCAATGTATAGAACCTGAAACTTTTCTCTTGGTTTCATTAAATTTTTAAAAACATCTTTCTTCTACGCAATATAAAAAAGTTTGTCGGTTCTAAACTGCTGTTGAACTCTAGATAAAGATTGAAGACATGGTTTTAGAAGGTGTTAATTGCCACTGGCGAAAATGTGTGAAGTCAAGACGATAATGTTCAGTAGACCGGAAAATTCACTTAGAGATAAGCAAGATATAATAAGGAATTTGGGCATTCATTATACTTTGTCATCAGCAGGGTATTTGAGATTAAGTGTTCGGAATAACGGAATTTTTCTAAACACATATACAGAATACGGTCAGGACCGGCTATCGACTTCGAAATAAACGGGGTATTCGAGTATCTCATGTTCAAGACACTGATATTTTCCTGTATAATGAACACTTCCTTTATTGGTATTAATTTGGTTCTGTCCGTCGTCCATCCAGCTGTCCGTCCGTCCGTCCGTCTGTTCGGTCTTCTTGTCTGTCTGTAACGCTTTTGTTTCAACACGATATACCGAGAAACCTTTGAGATTTTGCAATGAAGTTTTGCACAACAATTCCCTATGAACTAAAGAAGAAACCTATTGATTTTGGGGTCAATGGTCAAAAGGTCAAGGAAATAAATTCGCAAATTCTGTCTATTAAAATATTTTCGTTTCCCCGCCATATCTCAAGAAGCCTTTGACCTTTTGCAATGAAACTTTACATAACAACATCCTGTGGCCTAAGGAAGACCCCTATATATTTTGAGGTGAAAAGGTCAAAGTTCAAGGTCGTAATCTATACATTTATTCTGTGAGTAAAAATATCCTTTCCGGGCGATATTTCAAGAGCATTTTGAGCTTTTGCAACGTAATTTTATACCAGAACTCCAGAACCAGGACCTCTCTCACCCCTCTCAAATTGTCCCGCCCCATTTGTATTATTAGTATTTATTGTATTACATGTCGCTATTTTTAGCACAGGGGCATGAGGAGAGTTATAACGTATAAAACAGGTTCTCAGCGGACTTTATGTTCTTTTTACATTGTAATAAAGGTTAAATTAGACACCATGCATTGTGTAACATTTTGACGATATTGAACGTGAATATATACATGTATGTGACTTCATCTTTGGATATAATTTTCACTAGGTAAAAACGGTTTCGTGGTGTAGTGGTATGACTCTCGCTTCACATGTGAGAGGTCCCGGGTTCAAATTGTTTAATCCGCTTCACGTAACTATTCACATACTAGAGTTTGAACCATGGTCATCCTGTCCTCTCTCATTCGTTTAATGAAGTCAAAAACGTTGATCCGCCCAGTTTCTTGTCCCTGCGCTAGGAGTGAATCAAGTCCAATAAATGTTCCCGTCCTACCAACTCCAGCGCTGAAAGTAACAAATATGCATGTATATTGTTTGGACATTCAATGATAAAATGATTACATGTTACTATGTACGACATATTCAAACCTAAACTTTCTTGTTACTTTTCGCTCCAAATATTAGATAAATACATGTAAGTATATTTACAATGTTTATGCATTATAAAACAAAAACATTAGTCTCGTTATTAGTCTATCAGAAGGTTCCAAAAGTTACCTTTTGCGTGTTCAAGTGGATGGGAAATTGCAAACCAATTCAAGTACCTTAAATTTCCTTATCTTAAATACATTTGTGTTAGCCTTACTGGCAAATTCTAATTGACTCATTATTAAACAAATTTTGTCACAAATGAACATGTTTTTCATTAGAACAAATTGTTGACTCTGCGTTATGACTTTAATCTTTTTTTCTTTTTTTATGAATAAAATATTATTAAATTTACCATAACATACCTGCAGTGAACAACAGTTGGTGTGTTACCGTTCATTTTCTTTGATACAAATCTATGGAACTGGACAAGTTCTACCTCATTTGGTGTATCGTGATCTGGCCAGGCGGTGTAGTGGAACTGTGTGATGATTCTCTTGCTAGGGGGCTTTGTATATTGACAATAATTTCAATACAGATATGTACATGAGTATGGATAAGAACGGATCTTTATAACTAATTTCATCAGGAAAATCAATATAGGGAGTGAAATATTGACGATGTTTTTATTTGGTTTGCATAAACTTACATTTTTTCTTTGAACTGACAATTTCCGAATTGTCCAGAATGCATAAACTTTTTCATTTAAAAGATCTATTTTACATGGTCCAATAGCCATGGGTTGTTCTTTATTTGGCCAGTACTGTATGCACTTGTTCTAAAAACAAAATGTTTAACAAGAATCACATACGTAGAATCAAACATAAATCTTTACAGTAGAATATGTTTAAAAATGTACTCATGTATCTTTTTTCACCTTGCCGTTTTCTATAAGGTTCGTCAACATAACTACATTTTGTATATTCTCCTGCCAAATCATTCTCCAGAAATCTATTAAGGTGTTCTTTTTAGGACCTGTGAGAGGAAAAAAAATAATAAACACCCATCAATCTATTAGAAGTTACAGGGTTATCAATAATTAACAGACCGGTTTCTGTATCCACATGAAGCAGTATATTCATATGAAGCAGTACTTGTACAAAATCTTATAAATGAAAAGAAGAAAACACTAGCTGTGTTCTTTAACTCGACTTTTAGATTTATCGACTACGAATTGTCAATTTCCAATGGTTATTTCCATTCTCATGTCAATACGTTAATTCCCGTTGAGCGTAAAATAAAAGATATCACAGAGTCTGGCCTATCTTTTTCATTTTGGGATATTTTGATTGAAAAAAGACGTTAATGGTAATCAAACATCTGAGCTTTATGATTTACGTGATGGCTCTATCGTTTCAACTGCTCAGGGGTAAAAAGGAAGCATTCGGAATTTCCTACCTCAACTAAATCAGAGATACATTATAATGTCATAGTAGGCGAGATGATGTCCATTTAAAACCATGTTTTCGTGATACTTGTATTTAAAGATTTAATATAAATATTGAAAATGAATAGAGACGTAAAATCATTAACAATTTTTTTTTTGGTTATGCTGTATCAGTCATTTTGTTAAAAATATTCCACCGATGACTTCATATGTTACATCAAGTAACTTTGGAATTGATCATGTCGTGCTAAGACGTCATGTACACAGATACGTAAAATGGAGTTTAGAAGCGAAGCAAATATCATATATATTATCTGAAATTCATATGAAGTTAAAGTTCATAAAACAAGTATGCTTATTTATTTTCATTGATTATATTCCCCTTTGAAGCTTTGAAGAGAGACAGCTATATACATATCATGGTTGGACTTTCCTCTGTCATTCGTGACAAAATAATGCAAAATAACAACAGTAAGCTGTATTTGTCATACAGATTTATACAGATCGAAAGTTTGCCTTCAAAAATACTTGGACATCGCTGCTAGAATCCCACGATAAACACAGTTTTAGGAATAAAAACTCGGATGAGATGTATAAAATTCAAAACATCGGGTAAAGTTTCTTGCGAATGTGTAAAATAATTATTTTACGGACTGGACAGTGGGAATGTAGCACCACTTCTAGGCTTTATAAATGTTTTATGACTATATTAATTGCTCAAAAAAGATGTTACACTCCGAGATACTGTTGATCTGTTAGGTCTTAAGGAACATTTCGCTATTAATAGAATTACATGAAGCAATGAAGTTTTTGATCACAAACTAGCAATTATGTCATTTAATATATATTTTTAATATATAATTTTCAATTAAAACTAGAGAATGATGTAAATTTTTGTCTTTTAAAATATTTATGATAAGGTGGTTTTTAAAAATGCTTTTTAATGTGTTTGTCTTTTTTTTAATCTCAAAAAAGTACTCTTTAATTTTTCACATTCGGTTGTGATGCGGCGACACCACCCATGTTTATGTTTTTAACATCTATAAAATAAATTTAGTTAAACATTATTGAATGAAAAATTCAAGATTAATTAGATTTTTATTTGTGCATCTTTATGTATATAATATTTGATAATATATCGCCAAATATAATTTATTTGGACACTGTGACATTACTTTTGGATTAACGTTTTTTTCTTTTGAAATCATATTATATTTCAATTGTTTATTTAGTTAGAGAGAAAGGAAATTTCCTGATTAATGTATATAACAGAAAATAAACATTGAACCTACCTTGCGCTGCTATATAGAAAGTTTTTCCTTTATAGTTCTATAACAGATATTGAATCATAACTCAACATGACTTCCAAAGACCTCGTTATAATTCATAAACATTTTCAACAATTTAATTGATTTTTGATACATTATTATTATTCATCTTTTTCAAACCTTAATGAAATTGGCATTGATGTAATCATTATCCACGTCAGTCCAATTTTCCTGTAGTACAACTCTCGAATGTTCATCTTATGAAAGAAGAATATAAAATATTTTTATGGTACTCAAAATTTAAATGTATTAATGAAATACCACATGTAGGTAAATTTTTGCACTTTTTTTCGCCAACTTCTCCATTGTAATTAGTTGGTGAATTTAAAACAGGGCGAATTCAAAGAACACAGTATTAATTCTTAAACAAAAATGTGACGGGGCAAAAAATTGAAACGGGAGGAAATTGTTTGCTTATGTAAAAGGGTGAAAATAAAACGGGGTGAAAATAATTTTCTATACAGTTGTAGAAAATGCAAAGTTTTACATAATAATGCATAAATATTCTATTTTCACAATGTTAAGCTGCGTATTTTTTGCCATTTAAAATTTTTAAGCAAAAGTAGTTGCTTTAAATTTTCCTATTACATTCTGGACAAACATTACTTAAGAATCTGTAATTTGATAAACTCTCCTTCCAAAGTACATTTAGGGTTTACTTAAGAATGGATGGACTTCACGGGCTAGAAAAAAGCTGTAAATGAAAGTTTCAAAAAATATTTGTTCTTTTAATCTTCATCATGTAACCCCCCCCCCCCGGATATCTTTACCGTAATTTATGGTACAAATGTGAATTTAAGATGCCCTTTTCGAGAAAAACTAAATAAATATCAAAGGCAATGGTGCCTGAAGTTTTTTTTTTTTTTTTTTTTTTTTGAATATAAAAAAGTAATCAGGGTCAAGTGTTTTTCATTGTCTAATTACATAGCCAGCGCATGTTTGTTGGCTGTTCATTAGAAAACTGTAGTTGTATATTGAAAATAATGTCATATTAAAAGGAGAAGAGCAGACAACCTTGCTCTCACAAACAATTTTGCAGAAGCATATTCAAAACAGACTTTTTGCTTCCATTATTATGACTTCGATTGACTTGTTATATAAACAATTCATCAAGTGATGTTCATCTGCGTGTGCACATGAAAAAAGTTACTTTGTATTCTTGAACCCGACCTCGAAGTAAATCGCTACGTTTGATTGCCGTTTATTAAATGTTGTTGTAATTTTTATGTGTCCTAATTTTTTTTCAAAAAAAAAATGTTATCGCTGTAATATGCCAAACACGAATTCGATTATCTAGCGAGAGAGAGATGGAGAGAGAAATACCAACAATGACACCGATCGATAGCCCCGCCTCCTATTAATATTGATTGCGTGACCTAAAAACCACTCCGGATACATGTCAAATTCCAGATGAAGACACTACTGTATCGTAGCTTCAATTTTAATTCATGGCAACAAGTCATTGATTTTGAACAAATGTTTACCTAAAATAACCATGTATATGTTGGTCTTAGCTTTCTATTGCTTGTAAAATATTTTGGATTTGCTTCATTTACAACTTGGTAGAGTAATCGCAAAAAGATTCCAAAAAGAACGTTAAATCCACCCATTCTTAGTATTTCACTTATTTCACTCGTTGATTTTTCAAGAAATACTTTCTTTTTATTTATATAGAGGTGCCTTGTATGAGCCTATTATTTCTTCATATGACAGGATGGTAGATAAGCAAAAATTGTATATCAAATCCAGGGCCACGAAAAATGAATTGGTTACATTATCATAAGAACATGACGTCTTGTACTCAGAATCATACCTAATGCAGTGTGAGTTGAAAACGACTGTTTTAAAACAAAATATATAAGAAGCATATCAGTTCATGAACTAAAATCAAAACTCATTATATCTATGAAATATAGAAAAAGGTAAAGTCCTCACATGGAAATGTGGCTTTAAAACGGTTCTTTGCAACATTTTCAATCTTCTTTGCAGCTTCGCAGATGTTTGTCTCTGCAGGTGGAAGTTTCTATAGGTATTCAAGATAAAGCGAATTTATGATTATATTTTTTTATATTTCTGTACCCATTTTTTAAAAGTTCTGAGGGCAATTAAATTCGGCATTAAAGTAATCTTACCCTTCTTCCTTTTGTTAGAAATACACATGTATAATGACAAAATTATTTTTGAAAAATTTTAAAGAGGTAACGAAGATGGTTGGTGGGGGGTTTTGTTTGGTAGTATATAAGAGATACTTGTATTGATTTTCCTATATTATATGTAGATTATGCATGAAAATATAAACAATTACAAAAGAGTATGTCAGAATGAATGTTGAAAAATAAACATGATTATTTACAAAGGGTATAATACTAAAGTTTTTGTTCAATACCACCTCACTAGTTCATAAATTGAACATAAATATTCATTTAAAAATGTCATTATAAATATAAGATGTATAATACAGCTGAAGCACAGGCATTGGGAAGTCAAAAGAGCGTCATTGCAATCGATGTTAGAATGTTTTACATGTATAGCATTTGCAACATTCGCTACGAGATCATGGCCATCAAAGATGGAACTTTGATTTAGTGCATAATCCGATCATAATCCCAATAATTAAAAATTAAAAATGCAATTATTTTGTCAAAAGCAAATGAAGCGGAACAGAATTCTAACTTGATCTGTAACTCTTTAAGATACATTCACATGCACAAAATCAGCTAAATGTCTGTATATAGTTTTTTAAAAGAGCGGAAAACCAAGCAGGACAGAATGACTGACAGACATGGGACAGAGGAACGGACGGACGGACGGACTAGAAACCTATAGTTACCTCCGGTTTCACCGGTAGGGGACTAATAAAATCATTGTCACAGTATTATGTTTCCTATCTTGTCTGCTGTATGATACCCGATGATCACAATACGGCTGACTCATCAGTCGTCAATTTTAAGTTCACTTCATGTACCATTTAAAATCTCTCCCTCAACACACAAAACATACAGAAATATTCTACTGTAAATTAAAAAAAAATCTGCAATCCTGATTTCAATCTAATTATAATAAGATGTTAGATTTGTTTGCATACTCGCTACACTTACATCTAACAACATTTCATAGAGGGTCAGGTCGGAGATCAAATTCGAAACAACTTATCAGCTTAATATGCGCAAATTGGCAAATCAGCAGGAGACGCTTTGATTAGTTGATAGGATTTGACCTCTGACGTGACCTTCTATGGGGTGTTGTTAGATGTTAGTGTGGCGAGTAAGCAAGAGGATTTAACATGGAGTTTTAATTAGATAGTTCTATGTAAGGCTTAAATGACGTTTATAATAAAACTTTTTTTTAAGGTTATTTAAATAGGAATTTCCACGTGGATTCTATGATATATAATACAAATGCAACCGGTGTATTGTGGTTAAATGCTAAATAAAATTCGTGAAAAATAGTCGAATGGGAAGTAAAACAATATAACATAATACATGTAATCATTATAACATACATGCAAGCTAAATTCCTTTTTGACTTGTGTATCCATCTATTTTTCATATGTTATAGAAGGTCAAAAATTAAAGACAGATGATTTGCTAGATTGGTGCTAAAAGTGAAATATATTGATTGTATACTGTTTAACGTCCCTCTCCAGAATATTTCACTGATATGGAGACGTCACCATTGCCGATGAAGGGCTGCAAATTTAAGCCTATGCTCGGCACTTACGGCCTTTGAGCAGGGAGGGATCTTGATCGTGCCACACCTGCTGTGACACGGGGCCTCGGTTTATACGGTCTCATCCGAAGGACCGCCCCATTTAGTCGCCTTTTACGACAAGCAAGGGGGTACTGAGGACCTATTCTAACCCGGATCCCCACGGGACTAAAAGTGAAATATAAAATATATCCTGAAATTTGTTCTTATATGAAAAAAAAAATTGAATTAAATGAGTGTCATTTGTCCATGCATATTTGTTATTTTATTGAAATATTACCAATACCTGTGACATGATATAAAGTTCCTCCAAAAAAAAAAAGAAAAAAATGTTTGTATCATCTGTCCTTAAAAGAATATTTTTGCAAGATCTACAATTTACGATATTCTGCTCATAGAAGGTATATTCTTCTAAATTGCGTGAACCAACCCTTTTGAGTGCTTTTAAATAGAGTGACATTACAATTCTTATCTAATGAATTTTAATAGCGTTTCTTCTGTTAATTAAACGACTTATGTACACTTTCCGATAACTTGGTCCTTTGATTCCATTTTACAACATCATTGATAAAGATATTTATTTCGGTGTATTTGTATCTGTGTAAATAACCATAAAGGTTTTAGCACATTAAAATAATTGTTATGTATTATATGGTATGGTTTTAAGACTGAAAGTCACAATGCATAAGGAATAAGAAATGTGACTTGAAAAGGTCGTATAATGATTAAATGACAATTAGGTTTATAAAAAAATAAACTTCAACCCCATCTTTTAAATCAACGAGCAATAAGATATACCTTGTATTCAATGAGAAACAATTTGTTTTCCCCTTCTCTTTTTTCATTAATCATGGTTCGTAGTTCCGAAATACTTATGCTAGTGGTTAAATTGACTATATTTTCATAGCAATCTCCATCAGATTGTGTTCCTGTCCGGCTATTTTTTGCTTTCATTTCATTTACTGTAAAATATATAATCAATATATAATCAATTGGTGTCGCCATGCATTATAAATAACAAAAGAGAAACAATTCAAAGATACAATTTGGAAATTGGGAAAAAAATCATTCAAGTTTTAACAAAGTGAAAGAAGTTTTACCACAAAGGTCTTCTAAATTTGTGTCATTGCGGATTCTGATTTCGCCTGAACTTCTTGTGCTGTCTTTATTTTTGCGACGCCTAGAGATTATTAAAGGTTAAATCATAATAAAGCTGGTAAAAATTACTTTATGGTAAGTTTTAATTATGAGTGATGACATATTATGCAGCGAAAATGGGATACATTGTATTGTCTCATAGGCTTTATAGGTCGATCTTTAATAAATTACGTAATGAATTATATGTTTATATGATATAAAAGTTCGAAGATATCCATTATCCCTCCAATGAAAAGAAATCACAACCAACGCTGTAGCCTATTCTGTTAAGAAGGAAACTTGAGCTGAAATTTACATACAAGACCCTAAGCAAATCTTACCTGTAAAGTATAAAAAACGATACTCCACCAATGGTTATTATGATGACAGCTGCTAAGGTACCCCCGATGATTGAACCATCATTTTCCTCATCGATGCTTTGAAGTCGCAAATTTACTAAATTTGATGAATTATGATAAAAGATTACAGAAACTAAGATTTCGTATAACACATAATTCTCTTTGCCAAATTTGAAATAATAAAATCTCGTACCTTCACATGTTGACCCATTCCAGTTTTCCTCACAACCTAAAAGGCAAACTCCTGAATATCTTTCACAAGCTGGATAACTTTTATTGCAGTTTCCACATGCAATAGTACAGTCTGTGCCATGTTTACCTGTCTTACATTCTGAGATAAAATGTATAAACGTTAAGGAAGGAATATAAATTTCATCGTTTATTTTTTGTGAGTGTGACTTTAAGCTGAAGTATATATGCATAAAACTGACATTTACTCACGAAACAGCTAAGTAAAAAGTTAGCTGAATAATAAGTAAAAAACTTTGATAAGGAAATATAGGGAAATAACGAACATTATTCAATTCCAAAGTCAATAAAACAATACAAAATAGGAGCAGAGCAAACGCCGACCTCTGAAACATCAGAGGCGGGATCCGGTGCCATGGAGGAGTGAGCATCCCCTGCTGACCGGTCACACCCTTCGTGTGCTCATTGTCATGGTCGTGAAAAAGCGGAAAAATCCGTGTCAATTCAGTGTATAAATGATGCACTAACAGTTGGTTTGAAAAACGTCAGTTTGCATTTGACTCAATGATAAATTGTATTTGCCGACAAGGTCATTGTATCGACCATAGAACTTACGAAATGATGACTTTAAACGAGACAGCTGATATTCTTGTTTCATCAACGTGCTTGTCAATTATTTACCTCGTTTTAGAAATTGTTCATACGTAGAGCATGTTCTTGCGTATCGAATCATCTGAGATATATACACTCCGTTTTCAGGTGTTAAATATAATTCAGAAACTTATCGAACCCTTGTTTTCGGTTTTACTAATATTATTCATTTGTAGAGTTAAAAATTTGAAAGCAATTAACAAGGTTATTTATGTTATTATGTCAATTCGTTATATGCCGGTGATCTTGAAATAAAAGATAATACGGAGTCTGACATATCTGCTATATATTTTCTTTGATAGTAGTCTAACAACAATGATTAACGTAATGACTTAAACGTTTCAGTAGACAACTCCTCTTATTTTTGCAGCAATATACCTCCATCATTTTAACTCGGGGATACACTGTATTCTCTGAATTGATTCGATAATTAAGAGCCTGCTCAAAGTCTAAGTAATTTCTAAACCGAGGGAAGTTTTGACCAAAATATACCATATGGAGTTTCAGCAGTCTCGTTAAAATCTTTACTTGGTAAATTCTAGAGTCCATACAATTTTTAATAAAATGTAAGTCAAATCCTGGCTGACTTCTTCATGAAACAAATGGAGATAATGAACAAAAGTTAATAAACAAATTCAAAATAGGAGCCAACACGGACGTCCAAAACATCAGGGGTGGAATGAGGAATAATAATAATAGTATTTGCTGACAAGGACATTGTATCTACCATAGAACTCACAAAATTATGACATTAAAGGAGTCTAATGATGTTCATTTTTTCAACTTGTTTGTCAATAATTTACCTCGTTTTAAAAATTTTTCTAGCATGCTCTAGCGTATCGAATCATCTGTGATATATAAATCCGTCTGCAGGTGATGAACCATAACAAAAAAAAACTAGAGATATTTATAGTTAACTATGATTACTTTGGACAATTTGATTCACTATGCCAAAACTTGAATTTACTATGCGGAAAACTACTAAGAGTTTACTATTATGACAGTATCTAGCATTGTTTATTGACAATACGTTGTCATCTATATATCTAAATGCCTAAATGAAGGCAACAGCAAGTTTTCTTCTTCTTTTCACGTATAAGATTTTGGGCAAAGTCTGTTATATAGGAATATAATAACGGTTCGCAATGGGTACATGGGAATGGGAATTCCAATCTATTTTTGGAAGATTTTGTCCATCAGAAACTCAAGCATCTGTTTGATGTCAACTTTAGAGAATTTGTGTGACTGTACAATCACAATGTCTTTTTACAAAATAATTTTGGAAATGTCTAATGTCTAATGAAGGCTTGTAAATTTACAATTCCTTTTTGAGTGAAAAATCAGCTGTCAAAGATAGCAAAATGTCACAACTTAAATTTATCATATGGAATGGTTTAAGCTGTTAATTTTAGTGAATACCTGTGATTTCGATGTTCCTTGGAATTT
The DNA here is from genome assembly GCF_032062105.1 of Saccostrea cuccullata. Lineage (NCBI taxonomy): Eukaryota > Metazoa > Mollusca > Bivalvia > Ostreida > Ostreidae > Saccostrea > Saccostrea cuccullata. The sequence continues at coordinate 262,423 of NW_026927295.1, read as the reverse complement.
TATGTATCCACATCTGATTTACACCACTTCTTTAATTTATTGATCAACAATACACTTTGAAATTTCTACTCAAAGAAAACTACGGTCACAGAGGAATAGTGAAAGAAATACCACTGCTGAATATAGGATGATTTGCTCCTACAGCGTTAGGTTAGATTATGTCAAAGCCTTCCCAGGTTTTACCGCTGTACATTTTAAGGACAAATGATACAAACTTTTATCAAAATTCCTAAAATTACCAACCTAAGTTATATTTATATGGGTTAATTAAACAAAATTTAACTGGACAGATTTTTATTTTAAATTGAAAAATTCACAATACTTTGAATTTCAGTGACTAAAAATTGTATAAATTATTAAATTAATAAGGATTATTTTATCAGTAAAGCTTACAAATTCTTAATATTTTAGACATTTATTAGTCATTCACACTCAAATATGTAAATATCTAAAATAATAAAAAAAAATAATGAAGGCATCCATATTATTGTTTGTATCATCTCTACTTAAGGGTACTTACCACAAACAAAAAATGGATGCACGGGTTGATATATATTTTTTGACTGATTTTGATTTGTATTGATATAAATAATAAATCCCTGAAATATAAAGAAATCGTAGGTTTTCCTTGGTGCTTAGATTTGAGATTTTATTTTGCCTTCTATATATATCCATACAAAATTTTGCACAATTTTTTAAATTTATGACAAAATCTAACCGAATTCTCCCACTCTTCTTGGTAAACATTATTCAGGTTGTCAATTGAAATGTAAATCTATGAAAAATAATGCTGATTTCTGAAAAAAGTTTGTTTGTGTTATTTATCCTTAAGGGAGTTAAACTGACCTCTTGGAAATTGTAACGTGAAAAATTAGATATAATCATATAACAGAATTGTTATTAAATGGTTATGTTTTATATACGTCTTGTATCAAAATATGTTGCAAAAATACTTTACAATTATATTTAACGGTTTAGCATAAAGGATGATAATATTAAGTTACTGTTCTAGGAAAAACGGTGGATAGTAAGCTATTTTTTAAAACTCACTTCAAGATATCACGATTACGTAACAAAACAATTTTTTGTTCATTAATGAACAGATCGAGAAATGAAAATTATAAGGTTTCTTTTCATATAGTTGGGTAATCGGGACCTGGCACCGCCAACGAAATTTTAAAGTTTGTTTATAAATGGTTATTTACCGTCACATTTAATACCATCCCAATGGTTTTGGCATCCTCCCGGACAACTTCCATTATTTGTAAAACAGGGTATTCCTGATGAACATTTTCCACAGCTTTCTGTACAGTTAAATCCATAGAAGCCTCCTTTGCAAACTAAACAATTTTATCAAAACACATTTAGAAAATAAAATCATTAATTTTTTAACTAAGAATTTTTAATTCGTTCTTGAACTTTCAGCGATTGTGTGTAAAAGGACAAGTATTTTCAGTCAGTTAGGAAACTTTGTCAAAGACCTTTCCCTTACGTCCCTTTTTCTTCATACATGTTATAGATTGATAAAATGTTCCATTAAATTTTGTTAGGCTTAATATGAAAATGTTTGGTTACTGTTGTAAGTTTGATGATGAGTACATATTTGCGTAATAAGGGAGATACATTTTGAAGTGTTTTCCTATTAATGTCCAAAAAACCATAATTTAAATATTTTGGTATTGACACAGTAGATAGGGGTGATATTTTTAAATATTACCGGAACAACATTTTACTTCATTAAAAGCAATAATCAAGTTGTTTTTCTTTTCGCTATTTTTCTAACATTTTTATCAGAGAAATGCAGAGGTCCTGAGAGGAAATTTTTCAAAAAAAAAAAAACAAAATAAAGCTTTGCAGGAATCTTTATGTGATTTTAGACGTAAAAATGTGTTTGTTTAGAAAACATATCTCTCGGTTCTTAGACAAATCGTAACGTGATAAAATGCATTTCAGTCACCGATTAAAATACACATTAATTAATTTTACATTGCTTTAGAATTCATTCAATAAGTTGAAAAAATGGCATTAATATTCTTTGTACTGTTTCATTCATATGTGTATATTCTCTTTTTGACAGTAAATGTATATTTATATATCTTTAAAAATTATTATTAAAGGGTGAAAGTTGACGAATGTAAGTCACCTACGAAAATACTAAAGTAAACAAATACTGAAAAAAAAATATACATGTATGAAAATATACATATATTATGAAAATATTATCAAAAAAGCAAAGAGATAATGACTAACCTTCACATTTTGGTTCTTTCCAATTCGTCCCACAACCAGATTGACAATTTCCGGTGACTTTATCACAGTGCGTACCGTTAAAACATCTTCCACACCTCTGGAGACAGTCTTGACCATAAAATCCATTTTCACACACTTTACAATAACAGATCCAAAAAACAAATTCAGGTAAATATTTCAAAATAGACAAACACTCATGCATTCGTATAGCATAAAAAAAATAATACGTTAAATTATTATTTATTAAGCGGTTGTACACTGTATACTGTAAATTAACTGTAAAAATAAGTATTTTAGCGCAAATGTAAATAGGAATGCATTAGCGCAAATAAATATTAGCGCTTGCACTTGTCATTAAAATGTATAAAAGTGATAGTGTTTTCTTTTATCTAGATTCTACTCCCTTATTTGATTTTTCGTTTGTTAAACATGGAACACACAATGACACTCCCGTATATAAGTAAATATTTGTCAACTTTACCGTGGGGTTGCAATCACATGGACGTGGCACAATGTCAATTTTATTTTATTTTCTAAATAAAAGAAAACATGGAGTATAGACGCATCTTATTTATATAAAAACAATGCATGCATCGAAAGAAAAATTCTTGGATAAACGGTATTCATAATCAGGTATTGTCTGGAAGCTCAATTGCCATGCTTGATTGGGTTGTTGACCTCGAAGCGACTGATGATTGGCACTCCGAAAAGCCAAATTTTGAAGGTGATGTTGATAAGTATAGGGTGACAACTAAGAATAGTTTAATAAAATTGTAATTTGGCAGAACTTTATAGATCGATCCTATAGTGCTTGTGTGTTTATAAAAATCCAACGACCCTTCGATTTTACGTTATCGTGTTTTCCAGTTTAGATGTACATGCGAAAGCTTTGAACACATAGAAAATATATAATTTAGAGATGCGTTGGTGCACAATAAATTTTAGCCTTCAGGGGCTCTGATGCTAAAGATACTAAAATATGAAGTGCGCCATATATTCTCGTTTCACAGAATAATGTTCTGGATGTCCGTCATTCGAAACGTCAGTCTGTACGTCTGTCCGTTTGGGGTAGCTATGTCCTATCTGTAATTCCTCTTATACCACTGAATAAGATTTACTTATTAATCGGACACTGATTTGGGGTCTTGTAGAGCATAACATGTATCTTTTTACATATCTATATGGTGGGCGGGGAGTATCATCTAGGGAACTAAGTGCTCACAGTATGTCTAGGTTTATATTATTTTCTTATATATGAAAAAAAGTGTCGATGCAACCCTGACAAGAAATTATTGTAGTAAACTATACTCTACTATTTTTAATTAAAGTACAAAAGGAAAAACTTTGGAACTGTAATTAACAATAATTATTGTAACAACTTTGAAACTTTAATTTACAATAGTGAAAACCTCAGAAATTTGTTTCTCGATATTACATATACATGAAACTATTGTAAATTATGATGGGTGATTAGAAAAATTACGACGTATTCGTATTTAAAAAAGGGAAATTCAAATTAGAATGAAATTTGGAACACATATTCTAATAATAGCACAATATATGTATTTTGTTACTCTATGCTTGTGACGTGAAAATAGTTCATTTAAACAATAAAATGCTTTCTTTGTTTGTTGTTACTGGAATGAACGGAAGCAGCTGTTGCAGAAAAAATACATAACCCGCGTAAGCTGTTGCAGAAAAAATACATAACCCGCGTAAGCGGGTTATGTAAATTTTTTCTGCAATGGCTGCTTCCGTTCATTCCAGTAACAACAAACAAAGAAAGCATTTTATTGTTTATATTTATATCTGTTTAAATAATCAATTAAAGTAGGATTAAAAAGATTAATTATTGTATTAATGATGCGAACGTCTTTATACGTTCCATTGATGGAACAGCCACTGATTAAGAAATCTGTACAGGCGACCTGCCTACTGCTGTTTATGCAGTGATGAACGCAATGGGGTTTCTTAAGAAATAAAGGAGAAAATATTCAGTGGATGTAAATATATTTATATGACTTGCTACAGAAAACGGTTGACTCTGTCATGCTAGAGCAACGAAGGACAGCAAAGTTTAACATAAGTCTTGGATATTCCTTTGCAGAAGGAAATATTAATTTGTTCAAGCTTTGTGAAGATGAATGAGTTGTCATAAATTCTATTATTCAAAATTAAATTTATTTGTTTATTGGCAAACTCTTTGATTACCCTCATAAATGTTTAATAATGTGAAACAAAATACTTTGAAATAATTGTTTTTATTCTACCTTGGCATAAAGGTTTTTGCCAATTCGGTAAACAACCCTCTTTACAAGTCCCAGTTTTCTTGTCACATTCTCCATTTAAACAGTGCCCACATTTGCTACTGCAGTTCGCATCATAATATCCATCCTTACATTCTACAATATATCATTCAAACAAAATATTCAAAAATATTCGTTATATATTTATACTAGGGCTGTTCGAAAAGGTCGTGGACGATGTCATTCTAAGTTATATAACTCACTAGAAATTTGACACAAGCAGATTATAATATTTAAAAGTGATTGTATTGTTGATATGTGAAGTTTCATTCCATTCGATTTAACAGAAATCAAAATACTTCATTTTGAAATCAAGATGTTTGGTACACGCAGAGCACCCTTAACGGCAATGCAACGTCAAAACATAGCTTTAAAAATTCATAAAAATACTATCCCTATTTATTTCATACAATATTACAATGCCCATTAATTTAATCTTTTTTCTAATACTTGACATCTATTTTGTACTTGACATCTATTTTGTTAAGAATTGCTCTCGTTTGTTGTTTGCTGTTTCCCTTTGTTAAGGTTTTATTTTCTTTTAAAACTCAACTCTGCTTTCACAGGATAAGCAACACTGAAGCGCCTATGTCTTTCCTTGACGTTCCAACTTTTAAAAGTTATATTAAGATTTCTTACAGTTAAACCGTTTCTTTACAGTTCATCCTCATCCGATACAGAGTCTCTGTCACTCAAATACTGCCTGTACTTTTTGTACACACATGCAACAGCTTGCTTGTGACATATTTGCCTTTATTTCCCCAACATTTTAGAGTTTATTCAGGATTTTTTTCCCTGAGTAAAACACAAAATTGCATCGTTATCCGCTGCTTCGTGATGTTCTTAAACGTCATCGTTTTGTCGTTTTCAATACGGACTACCTCTCTTCTTAAGTTGACTTCTTTTCAACAAAGCAAAATATAAAAACATAATTTGATATATAAATCAATGTAACAATTCTGAATTTGAATTTAAAAGTTGTTGTTTTTTTTTGTTTTTGCTCCATTTTACAGAGAATATCACTTAAGACATTATGAAGCGCATTGTCTGTAACTTACTAAATTTTGACCTGCTCCAAGATCTAATTTTGCATTTTTGAAATTTTGATAAGTTTTTAATAAATCGTAAAATTTTGAAAAAAAAATTAATACAAATTATTTGGATTGATTGTTTAAATATTTCTACCAAATTTGTAAAACATATGACGTCAAATAAAAAAGATATGACAGTTGTCCACGAACTTTTCCAAAAACCCTCGTATATACTTAAATAGACCATAATGGTAAATCAGTCCATGATTGTCATAAAAATATAGAAAAGAATTTCGTTATACTATTAAGGTATCCGATCCATAAAAGGACAAAATTTTCTAACCTTAATGTCCATCCTATATGAAATACTCTATGACTAATTCAAAGCAGTTTAGAGTAGAAAAGGATTTACCTTGAGAAATTTTCAAAAATATAATTACCCCAGCAGTTATTATTTAATTAAGAATGCATTGAAGTCTATGGGAAAAAGTATATTTTTTCAAATAAAAAATAAAATACTATGAATATCAAAAAAGAAATGCTTTGGTGGATAGATGCATATTATTATTAAGAATAGAAAAACAATTAAACAATAATTTTTCACAAGCTCGATTTTTTTAAGAAATGAATTTTATTGATCAAAAGCAAAGGGGGATAACTCTTCAAGAACGGGCCAAGGTAAAAAATAAGGACACATTCCGCTCTTACATATTGAGTAAGATATAAAGATTAAGTCTACATATACTGAGTATTCAGCCAATATATATTTGCTATGCATTCAAATTCATTGAATCAGAGGCCATTATGGATCGGATACCTTAAATGACTAAATAGGTGCTTGGGTTTGATATTCATATTTTCTCCGTCCATTCTTTAAGACTTGAAATGCAAATGAATAACAATGCAATGAGATAATAAGATTGATGTAAGAAAATCGTGTGATAAAATGGACATAAATATTATCATAAGTTGAAAAAAATCAATTAAAGGAGTTTTAAAAGAAAATACTCTGTAATTTTCAAGCCTGTGAACAAGTTTTTAATATATTTCGATCAAAGCGAATAGCGCTTATTTAACACATTTTACACATTTTTATTTCCTTTTCAATGGATATCGTGGTCAAACTTATCAAGTAACAATTTTGATTTGTTGAAAAAGACGCAAGAAATTAAGGAAAAGCATACCTTGACATAATGGTTCTTCCCAGTGGGGTTCACATCCTCCTAGACATGTTCCGTTTTCTTTGATACATTTTCCATGAAGACAGTGACCGCATTGACTGCTGCATTTTGTGTCATAAAATCCATCAATGCATTCTACAAGATAAAATAATCAAATAACTCTTACTTTAAGGAAGTTTCTTACTTTAGGAAGGTTAAACCTTTTTTTGAACTTTAATTTAAGTAACTTTAATTGAATATTTTAAATAATATTTTTATTAAATATAAACCAGCTATTATTTTCGACATCTTGTATTCGCCATTCGTCAGTTTTACGCGACTGAGGAATATTTTCTACAATATAGTGTTACATAAGTTGTTTGCAGCGATTTATATTCCTGAATAGATAAAGGCCGTATAATTTGCGGTTTTGCACGCAGGAAAAAATGGTTTTCTACATTTGGCATCTTTTATACAGCGTAGATAATGAATAATGCTGATCTAAATTGTATTTTACATGTACATAAGTAAAATTTGGTTCTCAATACATGTACTAATTTTGAATTTTTATTGCTTAACATTCAAATGTTTCTGTAGAGTATATGTGCTTTTCAAAATATCGAGATCTTGTTGCCCTCCTGATAGCAATTATTATTAAAGTTTGATATATATTATCGATGTTGCTGTTTATGTATTGAATTACACTGGTTTATTTACAGTGAAAGGATAATTGATTTTGATTGAAAATGTATCAATCATAAAAACATTTTTTTTTCTTATTGAAAATGGGCCTAATTTAAAATCTAAATTTTAATATCATTTTACTAGTGATTGGGTTAAAATAAATCAACTTCAACAACACACATCAAAAAAAAAATTCATCAACCTTGAATATTACTTGATATATCTATTATTATTTTCCAAAAATATAAATATTTGCTATTTTTCATTTATTAGTACATTTGCTGCTTCAATGAGTTGGTATTTTCAAATATTTTGTTATTATTTATATGCATATTTCAAGTGATTATTTATTTACGATTTTTTCTAAATCATAAATACCAGAAATATTGTTAGCAAATTCGAAAATTAAATCGCACTTACAATGCAAAGGTACAAGACTTCCAAATATATCAAACCAAAAAGAAAGGAGAGGCGTGAAAAGATGCAAAAACTGACCAGTAAAAAGGAATGCAAGACCATCTTTAGTGGTAACATTAATCTTTCTTTAAAGACGTACCTTTGCAGAGCGGTTTCAACCAATTCTTTTCACATTTCTGGCAAGAGCCATTAGATTTGTTACATACTTCTTGGTGTAAGCAATGACCACATTGTTCACAGGGATACCCATAATAACCGTCAATACAAGCTAAAATGTATTAGTATTTGTGTATTATACAAAGAATCAGTCATAATGAAATTAAATTCCATAAATATTTTTTTTAAATAAATAAAACTGAGCAGTCATTCAAGAATTAAAGGCTTTAATGTGTAATTTGAAAAATTATAAATTGTAATGATGGCATGAAGTTACTTTCCATTGCATTCCGGGGGCATCATTAGAGGATCACTACAACCATATATGCATGATCCATTGAAAACATCACATTGCCTGTCTAAACATTTATCGTCACATTCAATACAATCAGATCCAAAGTGTTTTTCATGGCAACCTGCATAATTTCACCAACAGCAACACAAGTGAGACATTATCAGAGGTATAACCGTATGCATTCACATAACATTCTTAATAACATTCTTTTCTTAGCCATTTCGAAAAACACATTTGTTTGTGATATTTTGTTTTTAAATAAATTTTTGTAATAATTTCTTTTATTATTTACTACCCATTTCAAGTAAATATGGAGATCATGATTAGTATTCAAACTAAACAATAGAGATCGTGAACAAAGCAAACATGGGATTTTCTTAAACACTAAAGGCGGAATCAGGTGTAAGTGAGGATCCCCTGACACACCTGCCGTATAATGTTAGTTTTTATTAAGTAAGCGGGAAAGAAAATCTATTGAAAGGTTCTTTAATAGGCAAATTCTGTTCTTTTAAAATAATTGATAATGTACGCTTGCTTAGCCGTAGAAAATTGTATTAGAATAGTTCTTTTAAAATCTCTTGAAAATGTTTTTATTTAAATGTGTGCATATAAAATCATTGATATCGAGGAGACAAAATGTGTACATCTATTTCTACAAACTTACCCATGACAAAGACTTCACATAATTCTATAGTTGCAAAACTCTTTTCGTATTTTTTGCAAAGTTGATGGTTTTCATCATTAGAATTGAAGAGAGCTATTCCCTTGGTTACTCTATTGACAGTAACGTTCATCATAACTGACGGACATGAATGCCCACCATAAGTAAATACTTTATAACCAAGAGGTGACGGTGGTTCGAAAGAGGAATCGTTAAAAACATACACGGAAAATCCATAAAGTCTGTCTTCCACTGAAATGAAAAATAAAGAAAACAAAATGTTATCAAGCTCAAAATTCAATTGAAGAAAAGGAAAGGAGAGTAGAGCAAACTTAGACTTCTGGGTCATCAGAAATGGATTCAGATGCCCTGAAAGAGGCAATATCTTTAGTTGACATGTCAGGGTGTGAATTGGAAAAAAAATTAAGCTTATAACCCTTTACTGAAATTAGTTAATCAGTCCATTTTTATGTATATTATTTGGTTGCCTCCTCCCAAACGAATGAAATAAAAATGATCCGACTCATAACTTCTTACTTTTTACAGTCCATTACAAGATAAATTTTTATCTATGGATTCTGCTTATCGTATTATCAATTGTTTTAAATCTGTCAAGACTTTCCCGGCTACCTCAAGTCGTACTAATTTTATGTTGAGTCGGATAAGGGTAAGCAGACATTATTTTAAAGATAACCTCATGCTATCATATTTGTTTTAGAACTTGCATTATATGTTTTAAATAAACATGCACGTAGCTTCTAAATCAAAACTAAAGTATTGATATTTGTCTTCTCATGTACAATCTTTCTAAATGAAACTTACGCAGTCAAATGTAGCTTTCATTAAATCAATTTTGAAAAAGAGATTCCTTAATTGTTTTTTTTTTTAATCTGAAAGGTTTAAGACACCGAATTTGGCCTTACATTATGAAAAAAAATTAATGGACATTGCAGCTAGGATAAGACTATCTCTAAAATATGACATGCGTTTTTTAATCATTTAGATAATTTTAATAGTTTGACAAAAATATTTGACTGTACATGTAAAAATTTAAAAAATTAGAAACGTAGGTAGAATAATAATCTATTTTTGAAACAAAAGAAACTGTTAAACTTATTTTTAAAAAAAGAAAGCTATTTATGCAATTCACGACCTTCAATTTTGCATAGATAAAATAATTTCTAAAAATATATGCATAATAAATAAATGAAAAATGCTTTTGATCGATATTCTAATTGGATTGTTTTTAGTAAAATTGTACACGTGTTCCGGAACTGTATCTGCAAGTATGCAATGTTTGACATCAGTTTCAAAGGTAGCTTCCACCATGCTGTTTGGTATTCTGTTTGTCCTATTGTAAAACTGCAAGAACTACCGTCTGTCCCTTTTTGAATCTGCCCATCCACTGCTTTATCTGCTGAGAACATTGACATGCCGTAGCTTGAACTCTGTGAAGGTGTGCCTTTATAAACTGTTTTGTTGGCAAGGTTGACTAAAATTTTAAATGAAAAAAAGAGAAAAAATGAAAGAAAATAGTTTCGTAAATAAGCAAGAAAAGAACAGTATCTTCAAATAATAAACACAACATTAAAGATCTTCTTTGCATAAAAGTGAAAAACCTATAAAAGAGCAAGAGCCACTTTGGGCCTTATTTGGCCCTGAGAATTTCTGAAAAATCAAAAGAGATCAGTTTAGGTTGCAAATGCAGTATTTATCACTTGGAGTGTTGATGACCACGTTTCTATTAATTGTGACGTAATTTTTCTATCTAGTCAATGCATTATGACGTCATAAAATGCGTCATTTTCCTCTAATTCTGTAAATTCCTTTGAAAATGACCTAAAGTTTAAGCATTTTTTCAATATTTAATATAGAGCACGACCTATGATCCACAATATGCAAATACATAATGAAAGCTCTGTTTTGGAAGATCAGAAAACGTGTTTTATTTTTCGGATCGTGGGCTGTGCTCATATTTTAATTCTTTGCTGATTGTAGTCAAATACGCATGTTTTCAGCAAATTTCAAGAACATTGCAATTTCTCAAACCTGTTTTTCCAATATCTGGATTTTCAAAACGAAATTTTATTATAGAAAATGTAAACACCAAGTGTCTACTTTATTTTGATATATGAAATGAGAAAGAGAGTGATAGTAAATTGATTGATATACGTACAGGGCCATTTTATGCACAAGATGGCTTTTGCTCTTTCTTGGAAAAGAAAATATGTTTAGAATGACATGAAAAAATACTTTAAGGGACTGTATCTACCTCGAAACCTGTAAATGTGTAAGGTGTAATGGCAGTATAATAATTATTCAGTATGATCTATTCTAAACATTTTAAAATAAGTTTTTATAAGCATATTGATTATGTCTAAGATTTAAATTGGCTTCCTTCATTCCGTCATCAATGACTTTCAATCTTGGCATCAAGTGCTCACATTTGGCATGAATATACTTAAGTGGAATACACAATGTGTATTATGGACAAATAAGTTTTGACAGAAAGTTCCTCTCGCTTCTTTTTCAATAACGCATCTCATTCCCTTCTAAATCAATTGGATTGGATTGTGCGTTTATTTTCTTTTATCCCACCTTTTTTTATGACAGGCATATCAGTGCCTGCTTTATGATATATTTAATTTTAGGGGGTCAGATTGCATAATATGATACAAAAGATTTTTGTATTCTTTCGAAGTTTTTTTTCTATTCTTGTCTGACCCCCTTATAAAATGTTTATATTTTGTTTTGCGTCATTTACTTCAATAAATGACATTTTTTTTACTTTCACTACTGTTGTTATTTTAATTTTAATCCATCAAAAAACTAGCTCAGTTGTCTTGGCTTCGGTCTTGCATAATAACAGAGGAACATAAATGAGCTATTATAATTACAATAATAATATCCTTTATGTGACAGAGTTATAAGAACTGTAATTGTTTTATTTGTTATAATTTATTTCTGATGTAACATGTTTTTATTCAGTAATTATTGTAAAGTTGTTTCATTTTTAAAAAAATATTTAGATCGGGATCAATTACCTAATTTTAATCTATAACTCCATTGTCTTAATTTACAACCAATCAGAGTGGCTTCTCCTAATCACGTGACCATTGTTTTATTTACCAAATGAGAAAGCCACACAAAGAGGTAGAGCCACTTTGGGCATTTCTTGGCCATGAGAATTTCTGAAAATTCAAAACCGCGCAGGTTAGGTTGCAAATGAAGTATTTATCACTTGGACTGTTGGTGACTACGTATCTATTAATTGTGACGTAATTTCACATCTAATTAATGCATTATGACGTCATAAAATGCGTCATTTTCCTCATGTCCTGTAAATTCCTTTGAAAATGACCTAAAATCGAACTACATAATGAAAGGCCTATTTCTGAAGATTAAAAAACATGTTTTATATTTGGATCGTGGGCTGTGCTCATATTTTAATTCTTTGCTGAAGGTAGTCAAATACGCATATTTTCTGCAAATTTCAAGAATATTGCAACTTCTCATAGCCTGTTTTCAAATATTTGGATTCTCAAAACGAAATTTCATTATAGAATACGAAAGCACCAAGTGTCTACTTTATTTTGATATATGAAAATGGAAAGAGGGTGGTAGTTAATTAATTGATATAAATACAGGGCCATTTTATGCATAAGATGGCTCTTGCTCTTTACAAGGAAATTTTTTGTCGAAAAACCCTCCCTTCATCCCCCTTTCTTCCACCGTCTTATCTTATATTTGTTATATATGTACATATATTAGTGTTCATATTTATTTGTTTGGCGTTTATTTTTTTTTAATCCCACCCTTTTTTGATGACAGGCATATCTCAATATATTTCATTACAGTAATTTGATAAGAAAACCGGTCACAGCATGTAGTTTGACATTCGAATAGGGGATAGAGAGTATCCTTCTAACTTTTGATAGCCATATAGATACATTAAGTAGTTATTTATTTTTCTTGCAAACGTTAAAACCCTCTCAAATTTATAATTTATTGATCTATATAACTAATATATTTATTTATTTATCTGGAAATCCTCATGATCCTCTTCGACGAAAAATACGTCCGCGTTGCGCAGTGGTAAACGCGTCTGCTCTAGTGTCGCAAAGTAATAAAGCGTTAATACTTATGTAGCGGATTCAACTTTCGATGTAAGACGTTGAGACGGGTCCTTCTAATTAGACAGTATAAAGCAAGGTCCCGTGTTGCAGTGGTTCTTGGCACGAAAAAGATCCGTTATTGCTCAATGCCTGTTAGTGCCGAATATGGGACAGAGTTTGCAGCTATCCACCGACAAGAGATGGTGTCTTTGAGTGAAAAATTCCCTACAGGCACGTTAAACAACAAAGAAATAAAATCAAACAAAGATGATAAGGTATGAAAGGTCCTCGAGATGCTTCGTGAACTAAAAGGAGAGATGATAAAAATAAAACAAAAGAATGCCTGTATTGGTATAAAAATATTTTTGTTGTTATACCCGCACTTTCTAAAGAAAGTTCGGGTATATTGTTGTGACTCATGTCCGTCCGTCCGTCCGTCCGTCTGTCACACTTTTCTTCCCTGAACTCCTCCTACATTTTACACAGTAGCTTAATCATCTTTTAAGAGATGGTTGGTGGTGTCATGTAGATGTGCAGTAAGGTTTCGGAATTTTGATTTTGCCCCGGGGGGTCAAATGGGGGTCGAAAAATGACGTTTTTTGTTCAAAAAGTCCCTTCTTCCCTGAACTCCTTCTACATTTAACTCAGCAGCCAAATCACCTTTTGGGGGATGATTGGTGGTGTCATGTAGATGTGCAGTAAGGTTTCGGAATTTTGATTTTGCCCCGGGGGATCAAATGGGGGTTGAAAAATGACGTTTTTATGCAAAAAGCCCTATCTTCCCTGAACTTCTCTTACATTTTACTTAGCAGCCTAATCATCTTTTGTTGGATGATTAGTGGTGTCATGTAGATGTGCAGTAAGGTTTCAGAATTTTGATTTTGCCCCGGGGGGTCAAATGGGGGTCGAAAAATGACGTTTTTTGTGCAAAAAGTCCCGTCTTCCCTGAACTCCTTCTACATTTTACTCAGCAGCCAAATCACCTTTTGGGGGATGGTTGGTGGTGTCATGTAGATGTGCAGTAAGGTTTCGGAATTTTAATTTTGCCCTGGGGGGTCAAATGCGGGTAGAAAAATGACGTTTTTTATGTAAAAAAGCCCCATATACCCTGAACTCCTCTTACATTTTACTTAGCAGCCTAATCATCTTTTGTGGGATGATTAGTGGTGACATGTAGATGTGCAGTAAGGTTTCAGAATTTTGATTTTGCCCCGGGGGGTCAAATGGGGGTCGAAAAATGACGTTTTTTGTGCAAAAAGTCCCGTCTTCCCTGAACTCCTTCTACATTTTACTCAGCAGCCTAATCACCTTTTGGGGGATGGTTGGTGGTGTCATGTAGATGTGCAGTAAGGTTTCGGAATTTTAATTTTGCCCCGGGGGGTCAAATTGGGGTCGAAAAATGACGTTTTTTATGTAAAAAGCCCCATCTACCCTGAACTCCTCTTACATTTTACTTAGCAGCCTAATCATCTTTTGTGGGATGATTAGTGGTGACATGTAGATGTGCAGTAAGGTTTGGGAATTTAGATTTTGCCCCGGGGGGTCAAATGGGGGTCGAAAAATGACGTTTTTTGTGCAAAAAGTCCCGTCTTCCCTGAACTCCTTCTACATTTTACTCAGCAGCTTAATCACCTTTTGGGAGATGGTTGGTGGTGTCATGTACATGTGCAGTAAGTTTTCGGAATTAAGATTTTGCCCCAGGGGATCAAATGGGGGTCGAAAAATAACGTTTTTCATACAAAGAGCCCTGTTTTCCCTGAACTCCTCTTACATTTTACTCAGCAGCCTAATCATCTTTTGGGAGATGGTTGGTGGGGTCATGTAGATGTGCAGTAAGGTTTTGGAATTTAGATTTTGCCCCGGGGGGTCAAATGTGGGTTGAAAAATGACGTTTTTTGTGCAAAAAGCCCTGTTTTCCTTGAAGTCTTCCTTAATGTTACTCAGAAGCCTAATCATCTTTTAGGAGAGTTAAATATTTTGAAAATTATGTAAAACATCAACGTCAAGGGGTAACAAGATGTGTTTGTGAAACACTATGCGCCCGGCGTCAACAAAGTTCGAAAAAGCTATTTTTAGCATATAGTTCCCAGTCAAGGTCACAAGGTCATTGACCTTGGTGTTATTTGTAAGAACTTAATTAGTGGGGTATGCATACTAAATATGAAGTCCCTATCTCCTATGGTTCAAAAGTTATGGCAAAAAGTAGAAAAAGCTATTTTTAGTATAAAGGTCACAGTTAACTTCACATGGTCATTGACCTTGGTATTGTTTGAAAGAACTTTATTAGTGGAGTATGCATACTAAATATGAAGTCCTTATCTCTTATGGTTCAAAAGTTATGGCAAAAAGTAGAAAAAGCTATTTTTAGCATATAGGTCACAGTCAAGGTCACAAGGTCATTGACCTTGATGTCATTTGAAGGAACTTAATTAGTGCAGTATGCATACCAAATATGAAGTCCCTATCTTCTATGGTTCAAAGGTTATGGCAAAAAGTGGAAAAAGCTATTTTAAGTATAAAGGTCACAGTCAAGGTCACATGGTCATTGACCTTGGTGTTGTTTGAAAGAACCTTTTTAGTGGAGTATGCATACCAAATATGAAGTCCCTATCTCCTATGGCTCAAAAGTTATAACAAACAGTTGAAAAACCTATTTTTAGCATATAGGTCACAGTCAAGGTCACAAGGTCATTGACCCTGATGTCATTTGAAAGAACTTTATTAGAGGAGTATGCATACTAATTATGAAGTCTCTATTTCTTATGGTTCAAAAGTTATGACAAACAGTTGAAAAACCTATTTTTAGCATATAGGTCACAGTCAAGGTCACAAGGTCATTGACCTTGATGTCATTTGAAAGAACTTAATTAGAGGAGTATGCATACCAAATATGAAGTCTCTATCTCTTACGGTTCAAAAGTTTTGGCCAAGGTTAAAGTTGACAACAGACAAACAGACAAACAGATAAACAGACAAACAGACAGGACAAAAACAATATGCGCCCCGAAAAAATTCGGGCGCATAAAAAAACATCGCATGCTGGGAAACACCTTGAATTCTTATGAGTAATTTATGTACATGTCAAATGTGAGAGTCATATCTCATCTCAATCAAAAGTTATAAGCAAATGCAACATTTTTGAAAAGTAGGTTAGGCTTGATCGCTTCAAGGTCAAGGTCACAGTGTAAAAGTCATGATTTATTTGGAAAGGTCTTATCACAGGTAATAATATACATGCATTATGATATGAATGCCCTAACTTTTCTCTTTCAAAATGATGAATTTATAACAACTTTTTTTGCAAGTTGGTCAAACTTCTAGGTCACATGTAAAAAAAAAAACCATGCCATTCTCAGAGGTAAATATACTAATAATAAGTTTAATATGAATGTCTCTTCTCATTCAGTAGATATAACCGTGATAACTAAGGTTAAATTTATTGAGACAGATGGACTGAGTCTGACATACAAATGTACATATTTCTATATGAATTGGGTAAAATTGGCCCAGTGGTTCTAGAGAAGTTAAAAATGTAAAAAGTTTTCAGACAAACAGATGGACAACACGTTACGACAGACATTATATGCTAAGGAAACCAAAAAAGCTCAAATGAGTGTTTTGAAAGGGTTACGATATGGTTGGAGTATTTGAAAAGCTGTTTTTTTTCCTGCAGAGATATGCATGACCAACATATTCATGTTTTATATTTTCTTTAGTGATTTGTTTGTTTGTTGTGAATACATCTTCCCTCATATGGAGACACCGCCAAATAATAATGAAGATAAGATGTGTTTGTGAAACACTGATGTCCCAGTATGGAAGCCTATGGCGAAGGTTGAAGTTTCTCAAATATATGTCAAAATCAAAGGTCAAGGTCAAAGGGTTCAAATTGTTAGTATCAGAAGAAAGTCTTGTCACAAGGAATGCACATGTGAAATAAAGAAATCCCTAGTAATTCCTGTTCAAAAGTTAATTGCCAAGGTTAATTTTTTTGTTTAAGTGGTTCAAACTCTAGGGTCAAGTTCAAACATATTTATACCTGTTGACAGTTCACAATGAATACAATATGTCATGATAAGTATGAAAGCCCTAGCACCTACTGATCAAAATTTAGGCAGAATTTAAAGTTTGGTATTTTTCTTGTAAAAATGTGTATCCCATGTCAAGCGATCAGAGGTAAAAATTAATGGTACCCAAATAAAAGGTCTTATTAAATTGTCACAAGAAATAAACCTATAAAATGTGGAAGCTATTTGTATAGCCCATCCCACTTAAAACTTATGGGCAAGCTAACTAGGATTTAATTTCTGCAGACTTATAGACAGACATACTAAACACAAGAAACAAAATATGTATAATAATTAGTCAAATGGAAAAAAAATATACTATTTAACTGGAATAACAAAATACATTGTTATTTCAGGGACAGGAAGTGGGTAGGAAGATTGGAATCCCCCCATCCCCCCCCCCCATCTGGCATTTGCTTTGTTATTTAAACAAGACTATATACTGTAGCAAGTAAAAAATGACTCTTGACATCCTCTCCCTATAAACTTAGAAAACATTGACCTCACTATCATTGTTTTTTTATTTGTTTATTTCATTGTTTTCATTTTTTTCTCCTGCTTGTCACGAAATTCTGGGCTGGAATTTTTTGACTGAGATGTGAACCCCCTCCCTACTCCCGAAAAAAATTCTGGATCCGCACCAGTATTGGCAGTAACTGAATGTCACATCGATAACGGGAGATAACTTCACAATATGAAATTCGTCTAGTGTGGCATGCGATGATCTTTCACCCTTTTTAAACTTTAACCTAATAGTTTGGGTGTATTTTACCCCCCACTATACTAAAACTTCTACTTACCGACTCCTGTGTCTCAACTTTATGAAATATAAATCCAATTATAACTCAAAATGAATTAATTCAATGCACACCAGACTGCAGCCATGTGCCATTTTGGCGAACCTTCGTCGATTCCATCACCTTATCAGATGAAGTGGGAATCGGCCGAGGTGTGCCAAATGGTGTTTAATCTATAAATATGATAATGGGTGACGCAACGTGATGTGATGTAGAAATTTACATGTTCACATGTATAGTACAAGAACAAATTTTAAATTAATTCATAACAAACGATATTAAATTTTAACAAACCTTTTCCATCTAGCCTATTCCAAAAAGTATGTGCTGTGTGATTGTGGTGTCGAGGGGGGGGGGGGGGTTAGTAAATTTAAAAAGGTCCTATTATGAGCAAAACATATATCAAAATCTAATTTCAGACGCGGATCCAGAAATTTTTTCCGGAGGGGGGGGGGGGGGGGTCCTCCTCAGTCAAAAAAAAATCCTATCCCAGAAATTGACAATCCAAAAAAAAACCAAAAGTAAATATCACCCAAACGTCAAAAACCTATATCGTGGGGGGGGGGGGGGGAGTAGTGGTGACTTCTATTGCCGCAAATTAAATGTTTAACTTTTCATACTTATTTTACACATATTCGTGTTTACCGGGGGGGGGGGGGGGGATGAGCATTTTACAAGGGGGGTCCATTGTAACTTTTTCCTTGTTTTAGTATATACATTTTTTAACCTTGTAAATTCCCGGGGGGGGTCCTGACCCCCCCCCCACCCCCCCTCCCGACAGATCCGTGCATGAATTTACATCATTAATAAAATTCAGACTGGTATATAATGAATTAAACATGTATAAAATAAATATAAGAGGTTCTGAGTTATTGGTCACAGGGTCTGAGAATTTCATACTCAATTTGATGAATACATGTAAATTATAGAATTATTTTGACTATTTCTTTGGAAAGCCGCCCAATATGTAGGAGCGTGTATTTAGAGGCAAGTACGGAAGCCCGTTGGTGCCACGTACGAAAAATATTTTATCTGGCGGCCGCCACTTATTATTTGGCGGCCGCCATTTGCATATCTGGCGGCCGCCAGATAATTATGTGGCGGTCGCCACTTATTATTTGGCGGCCGCCACTTATATATCTGGCGGCCGCCACTTAATATATTGCGGCCGCCACATAATTTATCTGGCGGTCGCTATATAATATCTGGCGGACGCTATATAACATCTGGCGGCAGCCACTTATTATTTGGCGGCCGCCATATAATTTATCTGGCGGCCGCCACATATTTAATTGGCGGCCGCCAAATATTTATCCGGCGGCCGCCACTTATATATCTGGCGGCCGCCACATAATTTATATGGCGGCCGCCAGATAACACCTGGCTTCCTGATGCGTGCGCATGTTTTAATGTGTGGTTTTAGATACAGTGTAAAAATTATAATAGCAACAGCAATCAACCAAACTTGTTAGAGATTTATTTTGAACCAACACTCCAATCCATACTTCTAGGAGATATGTTTTTGCTTAGAGCAGATTAATATTTGATTTGAATTATGCAAGTATTTGTAGAGTGTTTCGATTATTAAGAAGCCTTATCAGGGGTCACGGACATAAATCATGGTGTCTGCTTTACGTTATGATTGGTTGAGAATTAAATTAAGTTCTGCATTTCGGATTTCCAAGAATGGTGTTCCAATATTTCAGAATTCGTTTTTTATCATTTAATTTTTTACTTTTTTATCAATAAGCAGCGGTTGTGTCAACATCCATCTTCTTAACCCAATAACACTCACCTTTTGCAAAATAAAATATGTGGCGGCCGCCAGATATATAAGAGGCGGCCACCAAATAATAATTGGCGGCCGCCAGATATATATGTGGCGATCGCCAATTAATAAGTAGCGGCCGCCAGATAAATTATTTGGCGGCCGCCAGATATTATATAGCGGCCGCAAGAAAAATATGTGGCGGCCGCCAGATATTATATAGCGGCCGCCAGAAAAATATGTGGCGGCCGCCAGAAAAACTATGTGGCGGCCGCCATATATTAAGTGGCGGCCGCCAGATATATAAGTGGCGGCCGCCAAATAATAAGTGGCGACCGCCACATAATTATGTGGCGGCCGCCAGATATACAAGTGGCGGCCGCCAAATAAGAAGTGGCGGCCGCCAGATAAAATATTTTTCGTAGGTGGCACCAATGGGCTTCCGTAGGCAAACACCTTAGTGCGGGTATTACTGTCTCATGACAGCATCTAGTTAATGATGTGATTAAGGAATGTTATTTTTACACATTAACTTTTGTAACCTTTTTATGATTTTAAAAAATTCAGTTCTCTTTGCAATCGTTCATATATTGATTATTTGTCATTTTTGTCAATTACTATTAAAATCCTATTATTAGGATATATCGAATAAAAATAAATTCTATACGGTTAATATTGTTCAAATTACTCTTATAAATACGTATATTAATTTCGTTAATAATCTTATGATTTTCAAATAAATTCCTTGAGGGTCTAGCGGTTCAACGAATTAACCACCAGATATAACTTAGTCTTTTAAATATGAAATCTTAAGCTGTCAACGATAATTTGGCAAAGAAACATTTCATAAATGTTAATCGTAAAATTTGATCTTTTTAGTATATCTTTAATTTGCGCTCTCTTTTAAAGGGGATCAAAATAGTCCAAAATTGGCCACAACCACCCAGCCCCTTTAAAAGAGGTTTTTTTTTAGAAATGGAAGCAGCATTTGACGACGGTCCCCCTGTACATCACAACCCTTCTGTTTTGTACAAGACAAACGAATACACACACTCTCTCTCATACACACAATTAAGTGCGTTAAATTACAAGTACAATATTATCTTCAGCTCTTTAATAGGGTCAAACTATATCATGGATAGTTTGATAATTGAATTGTGTGCCACTTTTGAATAGCTATATATTATAGATACCTTAAGATAATTAAAATAAGTGTCTTATTTACTAGAAAGAATATCACACATGTGTTATAAAATGTACTAACCATAACATGATGTCTTTGATACGCAACACATTCCAAAAAAGGCTACAATCCATTTAAACCACATTCTGTACATTGTACCTTTGAAATAAACATTCAGGTTTGATAAGCAAGCTATTCTTCCGTGTATACGAAGTAATCTGTAAGCATTTATTCATCCAATGTAGGTTATTCTGCATATTTACTTTATCTAGATTTAAAGTTATTTTTGAATGGTGAAATTTATTGCGTACCATTTTTAGGTCACTATGAGAAAATGTCAGTGTTGAACATTACTCAATATTCAGATGTCTTTATTGATTTTAAAAAAATTTAAAAAAATGAGATTGGAAGAACATTTACTTAAGACTTTAAATCTTTACAGAAGCGAAGCGTCAATTCTATGTTAGTATTGTTTGTATATTTGCATTCACTAAATAATTGCAATTGTTGAAAAGGCCGGAGTACCAATCATAAAAGGTACAAAAAGATTAATTTAAAACATTTGGGTGCAATATACTTTAATGTAATCAAATAAAGAACATATATTTAAAAATAAAGTCTGCGTTTTCTTACATATTGCAGAATAATATTATAATATTTTGTATACGTGTTTATAGAATGCAGGCGATTTGCGCTTTTGCTGGATTTAAAAAAAATGCATTTAACTTGTTTAAAGAAAATCAATATGTTCGAAACATTTATTGATTTCTTTCTATCTGAACGATAACAAAACCCAGTCTTTTATCATGTTATCTTATACATTATGGAAGTTAAATGGTGAATTGAGGTCAAAAAACTGCCCAGCTTTACTCAAAAACGACAGATACTATATTCAATTTAACACGTTCTGAATAAGTACTTCAATCTAGGGTCCAATCTACATATCAAGTTTACAGGCTTGATACGTGTTTCTGATTTGACAAGTCTTTGATTACGTGCGTGATTAATTAGAGAGAAATCCCACTATATTTCTTTGATCTCGACTTACTGTTGTAAAAGTAAACTTCCGGGATTATTTCGAAATAATTCTTGATAAGAATATAACCAATGTAGGAAGATAGGGGAAATAATCTTTTTATAACAACAGTACAATCGCATTGATAAAGATTTTGATTGTAGCTGATTAACTGTTTTGAAACAGGAAACAGTTCTAAACAAATCATTGGATTTCTAGATATTGAACGGTGTGTGGTTTTATGTTGAAAAAAGAAACGCGCAAAAATTCGTCTGCTACTAATCTGTTTATGACCTCGATGGCACTTGAAAACAAAACTTTAATTTTGATTAGTAGTTCATTGTCCCCTCGTAACGGAGTGGGATACAAAATAGTAGTGTGCTTCTGTTAAAGTTTATGCAGTTTACTAGTGTGTAAGTTTGTTTTAGCGTGAGTTACACATCACAGTTTAAGCTACAAAATTTATATTAGAGAAAAGTTGGCTTTGAAATCAAATAAATCAAAAAGAATTATGAAAA